>NC_092875.1:394382581-394682893 GCF_028372415.1 Notamacropus eugenii
AATTTCCTTACAAGAGATGCTGTTACCATCAGGTGAGGCCATAAAGGACGAGGAGTAGGGAAGAGGCAATGGTTCTAGTTCTTTCCTAGTTTCTGCTGATGAAGGAGCAACCTATTTGAAGGTAAATAATGGAAGAAATGTGTTATGCTTTACTATACAGGTTTACTTTCTCTTTTATTATTTATTTGGGGGGGCTGAAGGAAAGGTAGGAGAGAGAATAAATGCTATTAATTGGAAAATAATAATAATTAAAAACATTTATAATGATCAAGCTTGAACTCTAAAAAGAAGAAGAAATTGTGCCTTTCTCCTTCATTGAAGAGGTGGAAGATTGTGGAACATCGCCTATAGGGTTCAATATGTTGGTTATATGTTAACGTACTGATTAGTTTTACAAAATTACCTTTCTCTCCTTTTTTTCTCTTTTATCTTCTTTATTAGTATAGAAGAGGCTATATTTGAAAAATGTAAGTGATATAAAAATGAAATTATCAATTTCTTAAAAGAAAAAAACGTTACAGAGAAAAAATAAAATTGAAAGAAAAATTCAATGAATTGCTAAATAAAACTTGGATAAATAAAACTTTTTTGGAAAAACTAATAAAGTAAGTTAACAGCTACTATTATTTTTAAAAAACAGTAAAACTAAATTTTTCTATAAAAAATCATTCACAACCAAAGATAAAACAAAGGAAACTATCAGAAACTATTTTGCCCAATAATATACCAACAAAACTGATAACCTAGTTGAAATAAAGAAATATTTACAAAATTTAAAAAATATACAGATTAACAGAATAAGAAACAGATTATTTAAATAGCCCAATATCCAAAAAGAAAATTGAATAAACGTGTGTGTGTGTGTGTGTGTGTGTGTGTGTGTGTGTGTGTGTGTGTGTGTGTGTAAACTCTAGGCCTAGATCCTACAGGAAACAGGATGAACCTTTAATGGCATTTCAAGCATTCTAGCCAAAGCTGATAAGAAATTTTTAAATAGAAGAAAAAAGGGGAGGAGGAGGACTTAAGAATACTAAGACGGTAAATTTGAGCATTTGGGAAAGGCTACGTGATGTAACTAATGTAGTACTGACATTCTAATAGGGGAAGAAGAAACAAGTTTCCCTAGAGAAATCTTAATAGCTTGAAAGGGTATTGGGGCAGTTAAATAAGAAAAACAGATCTTGGGGTGGATTGGTTTTATTTTAAGGTTATGAAGAAGAGAAGAAAGGACAGAAGAAAAGGAATGCACTAATGTAGGAAGGAAGAAGAAGGGGATTGAATATCTTCCGCCTTAATATGGCTACTAGAAGAAAAGATTTTTAGATTCAAGCAACTTTTTTGGTCACCATCCCTTAAGCTACATATGAAGGTTTGACTCCCTTACCACCAAATGCTAGTTACACAAAGACCATCACAAATAGTAGACAGTGAATTAACCCATTTTCCCAAGCTGATAGCAAACAAAAATCAGGAAAGATATATAGATTAGAGTATATTGGATAGCGGAATATACTAGCTAGACAGTTAAAATTAGTTGTCACCAAGATAGATCAGTTTATCCAAGAAAGAGGTCTCAAACTCACTCAAGTAAAAATTCTCTAGTCTCTAATGTGGCAAACTGGAAATTATGAACATGATGAAGTGTTAATTCCTTTACATTTCTGTTTTCTCCCGAAGTCATTGTCTCTCTCTGAGGGACTATCTTTGAAGAAGTCTGGAATTGAGTGTGTCTTCTCTCAAAATTGGAAACAAAAGGAAGACCTTTCTTCTCTCAAACTCTCACCAATGCCCCCTCTATTGGGCATGAAACATTGAATAACCATTTTTTCTACCAATTATAAAAATCTCATGCAAATGCACCAAGCTTGAACTATAGGTTATACTCAGAACTAAGGCTAGTGAAAAAAATATTCAAGCATGAAGGAACAAGGAAGGAGGGGAGAAGCAGGCATAAGATTAACCTCTATCTTATCTGAAATATACAAATGAGAGTTGAACACACATAATTTGATGCAGAAATACATTAAACCCAACTAGGAAATAAAGATAGGGGAAGGGGAGTTAACCAGAAAGATAATGCTTGGAAAGGAATAGCACTGAGCAAAACAAACTTTCTGATCCTTCAAAGAATGATTAAAAGGTTGAGGTGGGGGGTGGGAAGCAACAAACTAGAAACTGAGGGAGTGCTCATTAATTGCAGTATATGACTGTATATATAGTATATAGTAATGTGGTAGGTATATAAACTCATCTAGAAGAATTTGCATCTAGAAGCAAATACAACACACAAGTCCCTTCATAATCTAGCACCCTCCTACATTTCTAGTCGCCTTATACCTTATTCTCCAACACATGCTTTTTCATCCAGTGGCACCAGCCTCCTAACTGTTCCAGGCACAAGACACTCCAGCTCTCTGCTCTGGGCATTTTTTCTATCTGTTCCCTGCCTGAACACCCTCCCTCCTCAGTTCCTCCTGCTGACTTCTCTGGTTTCTTTGTTTCAATTAAAATCTCACTTTCACAGGAAGCCTTCCTCAATTCCTTTTAATTTCAGTGCCTTCCCTCCTTTAATTACATCCTATTTGTCTGATACATAACTTGTTTGTAGATATTTGTTTATATGTTCTCTACTTCATTAGACTATGAGCTCCTTGAGGACAAGGACTTAATAAATGTTTACTGACTAATTTACTGATATGAATGTAATGGAATTTTATTCAACATAAGAAATGATAAAAAGGGCAATTTCAGAGAATCCTAAGTATTGTGAACTGATGCAAAATGAAATGAGAAGAACCAAAAGCATTTATTTTAAAAAAAGAGTAAAGAAAAGAAACTTTGAAAGACTTAAGAACTCTGATCGATGGTATTGACCAACCATGACTCCAGAGGACTAATGATGAAGCATGTGGGACAGCTAGGTGGTGCAGTGATAGAGCACCAGTGCAGGAGTCAGGAGGACCTCAGTTCAAATCTCACCTCAGACACTTGACACTCACTAGCGGTGTGACCTTGGGCAAGTCACTTAACCTCAATTGCCTCATCCTGAGTCATCTCCAATCATCCTGATGAATATCTGGTCATTGGATTCAGATGACTCTGGAGGAGAAGTGAGGCTGGTGACCTGCACAGCCCTCCCTCACTCAAAACAAAGTCAGGTGCAAGTCTCGTCATTATTTCTCTGATGGCATGGTCTTCTTTCGCAATGAAAGGCACACACACAAGATGAAGCATGTTCTGCACTTCTGGACAGAGAGAAAGAAAGGTAATGGACTCTAAAGGCAGAAAGGGACACATTTTGGGGGAACATGGTTACTCTGTAAACATGTTTTGCTTTCTTTTATTTATTTATTGCAAACAATAATAAAATATATACAATTGTACATGTACTACGTATATAATAAAAATATAATTACAAACAAATAATAATAGTTTTTTTATTTTGTTCATTCTCTCAATCTTTGGGCAGGTGGAGGATTTTTGAGGGGAGAAAATAGTCAGCAATAGTAATGCCAAAAAAAAGAGGGACATTGAAGCATTTTTTTTAAATGCATAGAAAAAAGCAAAAGGAAAGTTCACGAGGGAGCATGGACAAGTACCAGAGTCTTGGAAGTAGCGTAAAATTTAATATATATATTTTTTCCAAAAAAGCAAGCAGTATGAAGTAGAGATTAATGCTCTTTTGTGTTCTGATGTGTATATGGAAATTCTCTTTTTTTGGATGTTTATTGTCAGAATGAAAAAATATAATAATAAAACAAAAATGGTAGATACTTTTATCTACCACAGTAACCATGATGGTAATGTCCTTGTGTATTTCAAGTCTTCATAAACAAACTGTCATAATTTGGTGTCTCTCTGTTGAATAAGAATTGAGTAATTATATGTTTTTGATTTTATCTAGTGTCCTACTTTTGTTTAAAAATTTTTCTGTAGAATGACGAAATATAGAAGGGGAAACTTTTGCAAGAGTGAGTAATGTATCTGTTTATGTTTATCAGTTAGATTTTATAGTAAGAGAGACAGATTCATAGGACTTGAAGTTTAGCTCACAGCTTTTTATCTCTTTCATGTGGTCTCATGAAGTCTGTACTTATTTCTCTTTTGAACACTGTATTCCAGACAGACTAGATGACGTGCTGTTCCCTAAGTCTACTGTAGATTATGCTTCCCCACTTTTGCATTCACTCAGGCTCTCCCTTAAGAGTGAAATTCTCTCTGCCATCCTGTCTTCTGTCCTCTTCCTAATAGGCAAAAGACAGTGTTCACATCATAACTCTGTATCTTCTTATTTCTTTAACCTTCATTTCTCTGGGTATTAGTTTCCTAATCTATAAAATGAGGGCATTAAACTACTCTAAATCCATGATTTTGTAATCATCTTCCAGGAAACATTCTTTGATTCCCCTTCACACACTCACACAGACACACTCATAGAGAGAGTGAGAGAGTTGGGTGTGATTTCTCCACCCTCAATTTTTTCTAAAACTTTCTCCAAAACTTTCTTACCTCGTTACATTTTACCTTGACTTTGCTTTTTTTAATGTACATGTCAATAAGCCACCAATGGAATTTGAGCTCCTTGAGGAGATTGTCATTTTTTTCATTTTTATCTCCCCAAAACCTAAGATAGTGCCTTGTGCTTAAGAAGTATTGAATTTGGGGGGCAGAGCCAAGATGGCAGAGTAGAAAGATGCACATACACATAGCTCCGAACCCACAACCCACAGAACGGCTAGAGGGGACCAACCCACGGTGAATTCTGCACCCAGACACCACGGAATATTGGAGCGAGGGAGATTTCTGTTCCGGAGAGACCTGCAAACCTCTCGCGGGGGGTCCTTCGCGCTGTGAACTGGGTGCCGGGACTGGGAGCTGAGTGCAGCCCTGCAGCGGCCGCGACACCGTGAGGAGGAGATCCGAACAGGCTACGGGGACGAGATATCCTGCGGCCACAAGGGTCCCTCCACCCACAGAGGGACCTGCAAACCTCTCGCAAAAAGTCCGTCGCACTGCAGACGCGGAGCCCAGCCCAGACCTGCAGCAGCCGCGGCTCCGAGAGGTACAGATCCGAGCAGGCTTTAGGGACGGGATCTCCAGCAGCGGCACAAGCCCCCCCACCCACAGGTGATGAGGGTCGGTGGGAGAGTCTCTTTGGTGGGTCGAGAGGGGAGTGGGGTGCCCCCATGGCTCGGGCCCCCCCGGGAGATAGAAGCTGAGAGGCGGCCGGCAGACAGGGGCTCCCCAAGCGGGCGGGAGCCTGGATCCATTGTGGAAGGTCTGTACATAAACCCCCTGAGGGAACTGGGCCTGAGAGGCGGCCCTGCCCCGACCTGACCACCTGAACTTAATTCTCACACTGAATAGCAGCCCTGCCCCCACCAAAAGCCCTAAGGCGGGAAGCAGCATTTGAATCTCAGTCCCCAAACGCTGGCTGGGAGGACCAGGAGGCGTGGTGGGTGTGAGGAGAATATTCAGAGGTCAAGTCACTGGCTGGGGAGAATGCCCAGAAAAGGGAAAAGAAATAAAACTATTGAAGGGTACTTTCTCGGAGAAAAGACACTTCCTCCCTTCCTTTCTGATGAGGAAGAACAATGCTTACCATCAGGCAAAGACACAGAAATCCAGGATTCTGTGTCCCAGCCCACCCAATGGGCTCAGGCCATGGAAGAACTCAAAAAGAATTTTGAAAGTCAAGTTGGAGAGTTGGAGGAAAAACTGGGAAGAGAAATGAGAGGGATGAAAGAGAAGCATGAAAGGCAGATCAGCTCCCTGCTAAAGGAGAACCAAAAAAATGTTGAAGAAATTAACACCTTGAAAACTAGCCTAACTCAATTGGCAAAAGAGGTTCAAAAGGCCAATGAGGAGAAGAATGCTTTCAAAAGCAGAATTAGCCAAATGGAAAAGGAGATTCAAAAGCTCACTGAAGAAAATAGATCTTTCAAAACTGGAATGGTACAGATGGACGCTAAGGACTTTATGAGAAAGACAGATATCACAGAGCATAGCGTGAAGATTCGAAAAATGGAAGATAATGTGAAATATCTTATTGGAAAAGCAACTGACCTGGAAAATAGAATCAGGAGAGACAATGTAAAAATTCTGGGACTACCTGAAAACCATGATCAAGAGAAGAGCCTAGACATCATCTTCCATGAAATTATCAAGGAAAACTGCCCTGAGATTCTAGAACCAGAGGGCAAAATAAATATTCAAGGAATCCGCAGAACACCGCATGAAAGAGATCCAAAAAGAGAAACTCCTAGGAACATTGTGGCCAAATTCCAGAACTCCCAGGTGAAAGAGAAAATATTGCAAGCAGCTAGAAAGAAACAATTCAAGTATTGTGGAAATACAATCAGGATAACACAAGATCTAGCACCCTCTACATTAAGGGATCGAAGGGAATGGAATAGGATATTCCAGAAGTCAAAGGAACTAGGACTAAAACCAAGAATCACCTACCCAGCAAAACTGAGTATAATACTTCAGGAGAAAAAATGGTCTTTCAATGAAATAGAGGATTTTCAAATTTTCTTGATGAAAAGACCAGAGCTGAAAAGAAAATTTGACTTTCTAACACAAGAATGAAGAGAACCATGAAAAGGTGAACAGCAAAGAGAAGTCATAAGGGGCTTACTAAAGTTGAACTGTTTACATTCCTACATGGAAAGACAATATTTGTAACTCTTGAAACATTTCAGTATCAGGGTACTGGGTGGGAGTACACACACACACACACACACACACACACATGCACACACGCACACATACATAGAGACAGAGTGCACAGAGTGAATTGAAGAGGATGGGATCATATCTTAAAAAAAAAATGAAATCAAGCAGTGAGAGAGTAATATTGGGAGGAGAAAGCGAGAAGTTGAATGGGGCAAATTATCTCTCATAAAAGAGGCAAGCAAAAGACTTATTAGTGGAGGGATAAAGAGGGGAGGCGAGAGAAAAACATGAGGTCTACTCTCATCACATTCCACTAAAGGAAAGAATAAAATGCATACTCATTTTGATAGGAAAACCTATCTCATAATACAGGAGACTGGGGGACAGGGGCACAAGCAGGGTGGGGAGGAGGATGGAGGGGAGGGTATGGGGAGGAGAATGCAATCCGAGGTTGACACTCATGGGGAGGGAAAGGATCATAAGAGAATAGAAGTAATGGGGGTCAGGATAGGATGGAGGGAAATATAATTAGTCCTATACAACACAACTAGTATGGAAATCTTTTGCAAAACTACACAGATTTGGCCTATATTGAATTGCGTGCCTTCCAAAGGGAAGGGGTGGGGAGGGAGGGAGCTAAAGAAGTGGGAACTCAAAGTGTTAGGATCAAATGTAATGTTCTTACCACTGGGAAATAAGAAATACAGGTTAAGGGGTCAAGAAAGCTATCTGGCCTACAGGACAAAAGAGAAGACAGAGACAAGGGCAGAGAGGGAGGATAGAAGAGAGAGCAGATTGGTCACAGGGGCAATTAGAATGCTTGGGTTTGGGGGGGGGGAGGGGATAAAAGGGGAGAAAATCTGTAACCCAAAATGTTGTGAAAATAAATGTTAAAAGTTAAATTAAAAAAAAAAAAGAAAAAGAAAAAAAATAAAAATAAAAAAAAGAAGTATTGAATTTGATTTTGGCCAGGAGCTGGCTCCATCAATGCAGATCAACAACTGTTCCACAACTCTAAATATCAGAAGCAGGTTTTCCTGACTTAGTCTTTCTGTCTACAACATCTCCCTTCCTCTTTGTTGAACAAAAGGTCAATTTCATATTTGAATGATAAATCCTTAGGCACTGACTTAACAGAGTGAGTAATGAACGTATTCATGTTTATCAGTTAGATTTCATATTAAGAAAGACAAAGTAGCTTAAAGTTTGATTGACACCTTTTAATATTTTTCATCTGGTCCATTCGTTTTTTTGGTGTTCATTAAGCACTTTTTCCACCAAGGACATGGTACTTGGTTCTCAGGTTGGGGAGGGGAGGAAAAACACAAAGTTTAGTTACGGCAGGATCCCTGCCTTCAAGGAGTTTACCATTTAAGCATGGCAAAGAATCCTCTGTGGAAGGTACACAAATATCATTAATATGACTGTGCCCGTTGCTTTTACACCTAAGTAGGGACTTTTTAAAACGTGACTCATATTTTAAAGAACATCCATAAGGAACTCCAATGACAGAAGACGTTGTAAGTAACAAACAGGTTGTTCATTAAGACTTTTATCTTTTAAATTCTGAAAGTTAAAAGTACTCATGCAGAAGTGAGGAAAGCGGGGATTTCCAGGATGAACATCATCCCTATAGAAGAGATTTCATTTAAAGCTTGTGATTCCTGTATGTGCTTACATACAAGTTAGTCTTGTGGTGGGTTTGGGGTTTGGGGGATTTTTTTAGTAGAAATCAAAAAATACACTATGAGTTAACCATTACAGATTCTATTAGAAACAAGTAGCCTTAGTGCGTGTGGAGGCCCGATCTATCTGGTAAGAATTAATATCATGATTAACAATAATACAACCAGAAGCAAATAAACATAGTAGCATAGTATTAGAAACCCAAATACTTCAATTCCTGAGTTAAAGATTTAGTACTTATGGGGAAAAAAACCTACTGAGAAATTCTAAAGCAGACTGGCAGAAATTAGGCTTAAAGCAACATCTCACATTCTGCTGGGCCAGGCCTAAATTAGTCCAGTCTGAGGATTCAGGCTCAAGGATTCAAATGCAATAAGACCTAGTGGATCATAAAATGCCACTTACTTAATATAAAAACCACTTTACTTGTTAAGGGACTAAGAAAATTGACTTAAAAGTGAAAAAGATATAAATGCTACTCCCCTCCTCATCATAATCACCAGGTAGGGACTTGGAAAAAAATCCCTGCCTTCATAGCAGTTCGGGTGTATTCTCTCCTTCCCAGTGACAACCCCCAGTACCCCAGTCACTGCCCAAATAAACCCAACATAGCTACTACTGCACACATCATGTCACAATAAGCCCCAAATGAAAGAAAGGTCACATCATAAATAAACTAGAGGAGAACTGAAAGTGATGTCTTTCACAACTATGGGTAAGGGAAACATTGACCAAGAAAGAACCATAGGTCAGAGATTTAGAACTGAAAGGACCTTAGAAGCCATCAAGTTCAACCATCTCATTTTAAAGATAAAGAAACTGAGACCCAGAAAGACTCAATATCTTGCTGAGGGTCACACAGCCAGTAAGTGTCTGAAGCAGGATTTAAATTTAGGTCTTTTTGATTCCAACCCAATGCTTTGTCTACTGTGCAATATAACTAGAATAGGGAAGATCATAGGACAGGAGAGAGAAAGAGAGATAGAGAGAGAGACAGAGAGACGGAGACGGAGAGAGAGAGAGAGAGAGAGAGAGAGAGAGAGAGAGAGAGAGAGAGAGAGAGAGAGGGAGATGGAGATGGACACAGAGACACAGAGAAGGAGACAGAGAGACTGAGAGAGAGACAGAGGAGGAGGAGGAGGAGGAGGAGGAAAAGAAGAAGAAGAAGAAGAAGAAGAAGAAGAAGAAGAAGAAGAAGAAGAAGAAGAAGAAGAAGAAGGAGAAGAAGAAGAAGAAGGAAGAGGAGGAAGAGGAGGAGAGGAAGGATAAGAGGAAGAAGAAAAACTAGGAGGAGGATGAAGAGGAGAAGGAAGGAAGGAAGGAAGGAAGGAAGGAAGGAAGGAAGGAAGGAAGGAAGAAAAGCAGAAAGAGATGGAAAGAGGGAGAAAGGGAGGGAGAAAGAGAGGAAAAGAGAAAAAGAAAGAAAGAAAAGAAAGACACTAAAGAATTTTTTTCAAATGCCTTGAAGAGAACAGAAGGAGTTTAGAAGTAAACTTGGGCAAATGGGACAACTTTTGGAACCAACATGCTGAATTAACAATCTATTTTTATAAAAAAAACGATGCATGTCCTTAGATTTGCCTTTTTGTATATAATGCTTTTTTCTATTCTTTGTTTATAAAAAGTTCATGTTTGTCCAATTAAGAATAACAAAAAAATTTCAAGGAATAAATTGCATATCACCTACTATGTGGACTCTGTAATAATCTTCTAGCTCTTGTCTCTGCTCCCCATTATAATCTTGGTCTCCAGAAATGCAAAATGATTTTGATGCTCTGTAAATTATGAATTTTTTCTTTTTAAAACATTTAATTTTTTCAATTACATGTACAATTTTTTTAACATTCGTTTTTTTTCCATTTTTACTTTCAAATTCTCTCCCTCCTTCCCTGTCCTCCCCACTCCCTGAGAAGGCAAGCAATTTGATATAGGTTATACATATGCCATCATGCACAACATATTTCCATATTAGTCATGTTGTGAAAGAAAAACACAGATCCCCCCAAAAAACCTAAGAAAAATAAAGAAAGTGAAAAATAGAGTTTTTCAATCTGCATTCAGACTCAACCAGTTCTTTCTCTGCAGATGGATGGTATTTTTCATCAGCGACCTTTCATTGTTGCTCAGAATGATTAAGTGCCTTGTCCTAAATTAACCAGATTAAAGTAAGGTAGCCAAGAATTGAACCCAGGTGAAAATAGTAATAGCTAACTTTTATATATAACTTACTGTGTGCCAGCACTATCGTAAGTTCTATACAATGATAAGCTTATTTGATTTTCACAGCAACCTTGGCAGGTAGACGTTATTATGATTTAACAGATGAAGAAACTGAGGGGAAGTGACTTGCCCTGGTCACCCAGCTAGGTCATGTCTGAGGATGATTTTGAACTCAGGTTTTACTGACGCCAGTCCCTTCCTCTATCCACTACACCACCTAGCTACTTTATCTCCCAATTCTCCTGCATCTAGAATTTCCAAATTCCAGTGCATCTACGGAAGTCTACTTTTAAATCACTTGTTACTGAATGCATGTGAAAATCACATTTGTGTCAAATAGGGACAGGGCCTGACCCTACGATTTTACTGTTACAGAGAAAACTCCCTCTACCGCTGCAGGCCATTACTTCTCTGCTGTAGATAGAGCACTGAAAGTTTAGAAGACTAGGGTAGGGTCAGGTAATCTGTATGTGTCAAATGCAACACTTGAACTCAGGTCTTCCTGCCATCGAAGCCGGCTTTCTCTCCACTGGGAGAGGCTGCCCTTTGTGACAGTCAAATCTGTGTTGAAGTACGTAGAGAAGAAGACTCAATGGAACCAAAGAATCCATTTTTTTCATAATATTCATATCCAACAATTTGTTCTTTGGGGAAATACTATGTTTAGTAGTAGGGGTACTATTTCAGACAGATATTGGTGGTGATTATAGTTTATATTTTAATATTTACAAGTGGTTTTTAATCCTTGATGTAAGGGCTATAAAGTAACAGCATTATATTATATACATTATATTACTTTCTATTATTTTCTAAGTACTTTAGTTTTAATACACAGTAGTCTATTCAAGTGAGTGATTTTTTTAACATGATTTCTATCAGTTAATTTGGAAGTACCACCTCAGGCTAAAAGTACTTCCAAATCTCTTGCCCTCACCTCTGGGGCTTTCCAAGCAGAAGTCATAAGTCCTTAATTTTTTTTTAAATAGAAGAGGGTAATGTTGAAAATGTGCCAGGAGTAAGCTGTGGTATTTCTCATGAAGTGCCACAATGAAAATGCCATTCTAACCCATATTTAGTTCTCTTTAGTAAAACTATAGCCTTAGCTGGCGTCAAACATCAGGATCTTAACAAACACGGCTTTTCCCAGAAGGTCTCTCTGAGCATTGTGTGAGCTACTGCCACATTATTATCTGAATGGAGAAAAAAAATGGAACTCAAAATCTTATAAAAGTGAATGCTGAAAATGAAATAAAAGAAAAAAGAATGTATTTGTAACTTATTTTTATACAATATACAATTATATATGTCGGCATCCTTAGGAGAAAATATTCAATAAAAAAAAATGAGGTAATACAACCATACAATCTTTGCCCTTAGGGAACTAAAAGTGGAATGGAAATATATCTAGAAAAATGGGTAACAAATATATATTCATAGACCTTTCTTTTACTGTCTTAAAGAACATACATAATACAAACACATACATACGGGTAATATGAGGTAACAATAATATTCTGATATAATATCAGGATAAATAAATCATATTCAATTTTAAAATAATCTCTGTTCACTTCTTTAATTTCTAAATGAATTTTGCTTCTTTTAAAAAATATCTTTTGTAATGTACATACACTTTGACCCAGGAATATTGCTTCTAGGACTATATTCCAGAGAAATCATAAAAATGGGAAAGGGTCCCACATGTACAAAAATATTTACAGCAGCTCTCTTTGTTGTGGCCAAGAACTGAAAATCAAAGGGATGCCCATCAATTGGGGAATGGCTGAACAAGTTGTGGTATATGAATGTAAGGGAATACTATTGTGCTATAAGAAATGATGAACAAGAAGACTTCAGAGAGGCCTGGAAGGACTTATATGAACTGATGCTGAGTGAAAGAAGCAGAACCAGGAGATCATTGTACACATTGTACACTGTGTAACAATCACAGTGTGAGACGAATTTTTCTGGTAGACTTAACCCTTCACAACAATGCAAGGACCTAATACATTCCCAAAGGACTTGAGGCAAAATGCCATCCACATCCAGAGAAAGAACTATGGAATTGGCACACAGAATGAAGCAGAATATTTTCTCTTGTGCTATGTTTTGTTTTGTTGAAGTTTTTCTCATGGTTTCTCCTATTCATTTTAATTCTTCTATGCAACATGACTAATGTGAAAATGTGTTTAATGAGAATGTATATGTAGAACCTGTATAAGACTGCATGCTGCCTCGGGAGGGAGGGGAAGAGGGGGAGAAAATCTAAAACTTATGGAAGTGATTGTAGAAAATTGAAAACAAATAAATTAATGAAAATATCTTTTGTGTCTGTGTCAATCAATAATCATTTATTAAATGCGAACTACATGGCAGACCCTGTGCCAAACTCTGGGGATGCAAAAAAAGGTAAAAACTCAGTCCCTGCCCTCAAGGAGATCACATTCTATTTGGGAAGACAATAAGCAAATAATTCTATACATACAGTGTAAATGGAAGGCAATCTTAGAAGAATGGGATAATGCAAAGGGGCAGCAGGAAAGACCTCTTGTAGAAGATAAGATTTGAGCCAAGTCTTGAAGAAACCCGAAAAAGCTGGGAACCAGAACTGGGAGCATTCCAGGTTTGGGGCAGTGGGTAGAGGGGGGAATGGAAAGTCAGTGCAAGTGTACAGAGAGTATCTTGTGCAAAGAACAGCAACCAGACCAGTGCAGCTGGATCGTAGAGTGTGTGGAGGAGAGTAAATCATAAAAATAATGGAGAAGTAGAAAAGGACCAGGTGATGAAGGTCTTAAATGGCAACAAAGGACTTTATATTTGTTTTGGGAATTTATTGAGTGGGGGAGTAATGTAATCATTCTTAACTTCAAGAAAATCACTTTATTACCTTAGTAGAGGGTGGATAGGAGTGGAAAAAAGCTTCAATAAGGGAGGTCATTTAGAAAGCTATGTACAAGGGCGGTGGCTACTTTGAGTGGAGAGGAGATATGTTGCAAAGGTTAAAAAAATGCCAAGATTTGACAATCAGAGCTTGAGAGTGCCATTGAGGTAAGCCTAAGTGAAGATGGTGATGCTGTCAATATATTAGGAGAGGAAGAGGGAAGACTTTGGAGGGAAAGATGAGTTCTGTTTTGAATATGCTGAATTTGAGGTGCCTACAGAATGTCTAGTTCAGTATGCCCTGCTCTTTTGGTAGGTAGATATTTTGTTTGCTGAAATGGGATGGAAAAAGAAGGTAGCATTTACATAACACTTTAAAAAACACTTTCTATGGTTCATCTCATTTGATCTTCACAATAACCCTATGAGGTAGGTGTTACTGTTTTCTTCATCTTACAGATGAGAAAACTGGGGATGGAAGATGCTAAGGAACTTACCCAGTATCACACGGCTAGTGTCTGTGACAGGATTTGAACTCAGGTCTTCCTGCCTCCAAGTCCAAGATACTTTCCACAATGCCACCTACTTGCTTCAAAAAAATTTTTTTTGATAACATCAGCTTGAAAAGAAACATGGTCCCTTGAAGAAAAATACTAAAGGAGAGGCACAATGTTTTGAGACTCTAAAAGAATACTTCCCTGAAGATAACTATATTGAGGAGATCTGTTTGAAGGCAGAAAACACTGAGTTTAAAATGTCTGGAGTTCACTGTGGTCCATCAGTTTATTTACATAATTCTGTGTTCAGAGTTTTGAAGGCTACAGCTGATAATGCATAAATCAAACAACTGTTTAGGGTCTGTGGAAAGATCATATAAGGATTGTTGGACAGAAAGGCGTAGTTTTTGAGTTTCACATCATGGAGATGAGCCACCGCTGATAAAGAGACCCTGGTCTGAGGCATTCATCATAAGCCAAAAGAGAGGTTAAGAGATGATCGGATAAATAGGAGAGAGTAGAAGGAGCTAGGGACAGAAGACAATAAAGGTAATAAGGGAATTTTCTTAAACAAGACAGAAATTAAGAGATGCTGAACAGAAAGGCATGGTTTGCACATGTTTCACTAGGAGTCATGATGATTGGAAGAGAAGTATTGCTTTGCTGAGAGCTGACTGGCTAGGAAATTGCCCACTAGTGCTAGTTTTAGATTGAAAGGGGAAGCCTTTACTGTACTGTCCTTTGGTGTTCTCTGTTGTTTGAGAGGAAGAAACAGAAGGTGAAAAAAAAAGGCTTTGCATCTGTTGTGCCAGTTGTAGACGCAAAATAACTTTACTAAGAGTGGATCAGACAAAATAGAATCCTGTCCATTTGAACAGCTGTCTCAAGAAAGGTTGTGTAGTGCTATGACAATTTGGGAGGAAGAACCCTACCCACCCCCACCAGAGCTCCAGAGAGATCTGGGGAGTTTGCTCAGAGAACTAGGGCAGTTCTATGGTTTGAGGGAACAGCTTGTCATTGATATAGCTTAACACTCTCACAGTGTCCTGCCAAGGGTGGCTGTGTGCTTTAAAAAAAAACAGCCTAAGAACACTATAGAAACAGCTTTGTCCAGCGGGAGGGCTGTGAGGAACAGAAGGAAGCAGATAGCAGAAAAGTTGTCTTATCCAGCTAATGGCAAACGATGCAGATTGTTCTTTATAAAGACTAAGGACATTGTGGTCTGCTTCATGAGTTGTGAGTTGCTCCGATCACATTGGTTTCCTTACTCTCATACCTCCCTACCAGGTTTCTAAAAGTGTGCACCCTTTTTCTTCCATGGACCCTGCGTGCATTTGTGAGAGAATATGACCCAGTTTCATGGGTGGACTATTATCTTTTGGTTATTCTAGCTTTTATCCTATGTTGAGTTAATGACATGATTATTCTTTTTTTTGCTTTCTATTAAGTAAATGTTATAATTACTCTTGCTTTTTGCTTTTTCATTTGGTAAATGTTAATATTTAAGAATCAACAGTATTATTGTGTCTGATTCTGTGTAAATGGGAAAAACACTTGCGGGAACTCAGGAGTGAAAGCAATGAGTTATAGTAGTATATCACCTTCACATCAAGGTGACCCCTAGCATGCTAAGAGAGGGGATTTTAGTCTCTTGGTTGTGGTCATTCCCCAATCTGGGAAAAACTCAAAACCTAGACCTAACAATATAAGGACAGTTTGGTGTGAGTGAGACAGCCCAGAGGGAGAAAGAGAGGGCAGTTGCCATGTCAGGAGCAGGCCTGGGCTACATACATATTGGAGTTCTGGTTTTGCTCCCATTGTTTAAGCCAGAAATTTTAGTTTAGCCAGAAGCTAGAGGGGACCAGAAACCTTCATTACCCTAGGAACACAGCAAAACCACAGGAAAGCCTCCTCAGTTCCTGAAAACTCCTGCTATCCCCTCATTAGCAAGATCCCAACTCCAAATGTTGAGTGCTCTCTCTCTCTCTCTCTCTCTCTCTTTCTCTCTCTCTCTCTCTGTCTCTGTCTCTCTCTCCACCCCCCCCTCCCCAATCCTTTCATTCTGACACCCTTAATTTCATCTAGGGGATAAGGGAATATAATTGATCAAGCCTATCATGGCCCCCTCACCCCAACCCCCACTCTCCATTAACCAGGGACAAAGTGCCCTGAGGTCACAAAGATGGTCTGGACTGGTTGTTGTCCTTCGTTCTCGAAGAGGACCAAAGCAACATCACCATGATAAAGTGAGATTTCAGTGTGTCCGACTGTGACTGATCAGACCAGTAGGAGCTCGGAATGCTCTACCACAGGTTGGGCATGGATAGTTCGGGTGAATATTTGGGATGGATATCCCAAATTTGCGCATCCTACATTTACTTCGTGCTGTCTCAATTCTGCTTTGCTCATAGAGCACAGCACCGTTTCTGATGTGGGCACACCGTGCTGAGCACTCCTGTGCCAGTGTCTCCTATGTTGCACAGTCAAATCCAAAGTTCTTGAGAGAGACCTTGAGAGTGTCCTTGTATCATTTCTTCTGGCCACCATGTGATCGCATAGTTAGAATACTTGGCAGTTCAGCTCAAGCAAGGACTTCAGTGTCTGATACCTTATCCTGCCAGGTGATCCTCAGAATCTTCCTAAGACAGTTCAAATGGAAGTGATTAAATTTCCTGGCATGGCGCTGGTAGACTGTCCATGTTTCACAGGCGTACAACAATGAGGACAGCACAAAGGCTCTGTAGACCTTTAATTTGGTAGTCATTCTAATATCTCTTCTCTCCCAAACTTTCCTTTGGAGACTCCCAAACACTGAGCTAGTTTTGTCAATGCATGTGTCAACCTCATTGTCAGTGTGTTCACCCCTGGAAAGCACACTACCAAGGTAAGTGAACTTATCCACAGCATTCAAAACTTTTCCATTTGTTGTGCCCGATGGTTCCATGTATGGATGGTGTGGTGGTGGCTGATGGAGCACTTCTGCTTTGTTGGTGTTAATTATTAGGCCAAAATGAGCACAGGCAGCAGAGAATTCATCCATACTTTGCTCCATCTCAGCTTCCGAGGCTGCCTTGAGTGCACAATTGAGGCCATTAAAGACAGTGAGGTTTTGAACCCTGTCCCTGTGTTTCCAACATTGCCTCTACATTAGACAAAACATGCAACAGCCCTAAAGAAGTCAGGACTGTGTTATGTATTACTTATTTCAGGACCCAGGAAATATTTTGGTTTGGTTTATTTTTAAAATGTTTTTAAAGGGGATTTTCATTGCATATGTGAAAGTTGTGGGCTCAGGCTCCTAAGGCTAAAGAGCCAGTCTAGGAGATAACTGACTGAAAATAGGACTTGAACTATTTGGGCAGGAAAGCTCAGACAAAGAGAAGGATTAAGGAAATCAAAACCTGTACTTCCCTTTTTATTTTTTTTTTAAAATATCTCGATCCCTCCCTTTTCTCTCCACCTAACCTTCTAATGCCCCAGTCTTTTTTTAAATCAAGCTCAACTTCCTCACTTTCCTGAAAGCAAAGCCAAACGCCCTCAGCATCAAGTCCGCCCCTGCTCCCACTCCCACACCCACCCACTCACCCACCCAGTAACCCAGGACTACACCTACACCTATAAAGAATCTCTACCTTTCCAGAAAATAAGGGGCTGGAGAAAAAGGGTTGTTATAGCGAAGCGATCCACAGATGGGAGGAGCGAACGTGGGAGGGTTAGGGGTGGGCGCAGCCGAAAAGGGGTGTGGACGGGTGGCACCGCCGCAGTGTTCGCCTGGGGGACAGGTGGCCTGCCAGAGGCGACTGCACGGCAGCGGGCAGCTGGGGAGGTGGCGAAGGGAGGGCCGAGGGAGGGAAGGAGGACCAAGGGAGAGAGGTCCAGCGAACGTGGAGTGAGGGAGGCAGCGAGACAGCCCAGTGCTACCGGGAAGGCGCTAGAGGGAGAGGGCGCGGGTGCGCGCCATGGCCCCGTCCTGCTGGCGGCCCCTCCACCGCCCCCTCCAGCTTTTCGGGCTGTGTGTCCTGCTCGCCTCGCTGCAGGTAAGGACCTGGACGTGGACGCCGGAACCGGGGATGGGGTGAGGATGGAGGAGGACCTTGGCCAGGCTATGCTGAGCGCAGGGACACTCTCACTATACCCAGGATTGTGTGTTGTCCACGCTTGGGTCCACATACACATGCACGCACGCAGTAACATATACACACTTATACTCTCACACGCACATACACATTTTACACACGTCCTGCTGCTTCACCTCCCCCGGACCAAAGCCTAGAGCCTGGCGATGAGAACCGCTGGGAGGAGCGAGGGAGCGCCCGGAGGGAAAATGGGCTGCTGCCACCGCTGACTGTGACTCCAAGCCAGCCGCTTCCAGCCCAGGGAGCAGGGGAAGAGCGATGTTGTTGTTTTCTCCTACTTGTGTACTTTGAAATATCTGTGAGTTCGTGGGGCTAGCGTTTCCACCGTCTGTGCACATCATGCCCCTCCATGCGTTAATTTCGAGAGTTTCTGTGACCAAAGTTAAAACTCCTCATTACTAGGCGTCCAGGCTTCTGGTAACGAACCTCTCCGGCATTAGCCGCCTGGCCCTCCGGAGAGACCCAGAGCCTAGGCTGGGCCTATAACGGAAGCCTTGACAGTGTGGGAGAACCTGCCAAAACTTGAGCTTCTAGGACACAGGGTCGCCTCTGGACCATGCTCGTACTTAAGCCTAATGTTTTAGTGGAGGATTGTAAATGGTGCTTTGGTGAGAGAGGTGGGTAGTGTTTCATTTTGTTTTTAAGAAAAGCAATCACCGATGTTCAGCCCGGTAGTTTCCCAATCAGTACCTCTAACCAGCGTACTGAACAGGACCCCAAGCCTCTTTTCCTTACACAACTGAGAAATGATGACCTCCTTTCTCCACCTCCCAGAGCTTCTCCTAGGAAAAGGGGGAGGGGTACCTGGGGTGGAGAGAAGCTGAAAAGGGGAAATCCAGAAACTCTGGTGGTACCAAGGTACGGGACACTTTTCATGGAGGAAACCTTCCACAGCTCCTAAAGAAGGAAGGACAGAGTGGTGTGATAGTGAGCAAGCGAAAAGCAAGGAACTACTTAAAAAGAGGGAAACTAAGGGTTCCAGCTTGGGATGAATGAGTGGTGAGGGCTTTGGTGTATTGGTGTCCTCACTCCAGCCCATTTCTTGCCACAATCCCTGCCAGGAAATATCGATGCTGCTAGGGAAGAATGTCCAGCTAAGGGAGCAAAATTTAGAAAACAATTTTATATGTGAACAGTAACAGTAACAAACAGCATTTTAAGACCTGAAAGGCTCTTTACATATCATGTTATCTTATTTAAGCAAATCATTTAGGAATTAATTATCCAGATTATGGATTCCTAATACTTCTTCCTTATCATCTTGCCATATTTTGTGTGTTTGCATTTGTAGGTACCTAAGTGTATTTCATTGGTAATTGTCTTGTCCAAAATAACTTTGGGAGGGAAGGAAAAGGAGGTAAAATTTAATATGTTAATTTATGCTTTTAGCACTAGTAAAGGGTTAGGTAGGAAAAAAAGTCTAAACTGGATTCTAAATTCCATCCTGTACCTCTAATAATGGAGGAAATGAAGCATTGTCAGGGAAAGGGTACTTAATTCCACATGCTTACAAATATGTGTATTTGTATGTATTTGTGTATGACATAAATATGTATCTATTTGTAGCTTCAGCTAACTGTGAACTTGATCAGGTTGCTCAGCCTCTTTGCCCTTTAGTTTCCTCATCAATAGTATGGGAAGGACAGTGCCCACCCTACCACGTCAAACAGAAATGTCATTGGGTTGAAATGTAATAGTCGCTATCAAAGAACTTTAGAAACATAGAAGTGCTCTGCAGATGTTAGGCACATTTCTTTTGTGTGTCTTTGAACTCTCACATACAAACACACTGAGTCAAGTAGGGGGAGAGCGTCTTGCTCCAAGGGACTAAGAAAAATTTATAAGTGTTTAATGTTGCAATAAGTGGCGTTTATCTAGCAATTAAAAGTTTGCAAATTGTATGCATTTACTCATTTGAGCCTCCCACAACCTTGTGATGTTGGTCTTACAGGTTTTATTAACTCCATTTTACGGATGGACAACAGGTCTCAGAAAAGTTGGAAAGCACTGTTTAATTTTTACCTTTTGTATCTCTTACTCCTGTCTATCACATTGTAGGTACTTAGCACAGTGCTTGACCCATAGGAAGCACTTGATAAATTCATAATTAATGCTTGTTGAACTGAATTAAGTGACCTAGACAACTAGGTGGGGAAGTAGATAGAACTCAGGGGCAGAAATCAGGAAAACCTGAATTCAAATTTGGCCACAGACTCTTTCTGCCTATATGACCATGTATGAGTCACTTCACCTCTGTTTGCCTCAGTTTCCCCATCTGTAAAATGGGAATAATAATAGCACCTATCTTCCAGGGTGGTTGTGAGGTTCAAGTGAGATATTTATAAAGCATTTAACTCAGTGCCAGGCATGTCATTATTATTTCTTGGGCAATATCTGAAATGGGTATTACTGACCCTGTGGAAGCACTGTTTACTACATTACCCTGCCTTTCTTTTGGGGTGAGTTAGTGACACTGTTCCATTTTCACAGCCAGGAAAATGAATACTGAGAGTGTCAGGTAACTGTGCCAGAAAGAGATGCTAGGTTTTGTGACAACTGAATGGAAGGGTGATGACCTGAGGCTAATGGGGGTCAAATGCAGTACTTCCCTGAAGCTTGTGTAGTTTTGGCAAAGCCTTTTTGTTTTAGGTCAGGTTTGCCCTGGACTAAGATCACTTCCTGGGGCCACCTTCCAATAACAACAAGCCTGGGAGCTCTGTACCAGTTCTGAAACATCCCTTATCTGAATAAATAATAATTTTAAACTTACATTCATTAGCACTTTAATGTTTACAGAGTATCTTATATATATGTGAGCCAATCCTCATAATTATCTGGTAATGTCAGTAGTGTTAAGTATTGTCTCCCTTTCCCATCAGGCTCTGGGAGGTATATTAATGACGACCTAACACAGCAAATAAATGACTGAGGCAGAATTCAGGCTCAGGTATGATAGAAATAACTCTCGATTAAGAATTATATAGACCTGAGTTCGAGTGCCAGCTCTGCCACTTTATGACCTCTGAGAAGCTACCTCCTCTCTCTATATCTGTTCCCTCAGGTGTTAAAATAGCAGATCCCTTCTATCTCAAACACTATGATTTTATAATTCTGATTCTGTCTTCTGACTTCAAGGCACCCTTAAGACACCAACCTGTTTCCTGGACAAAATTGGTTGTGGAGGATCCTAGGGGTACATGTTCTCCATGGATTCAGTTTGAAATCAAATGAGATAATCCTTTGTCTGCTGAGCACTCACCCAAGTCCCAGGCTCTTAACTAGCAATAACCAAAATCTAGAAACAGTTCAATCCACTCAGGTTCATTGGATCCAGAGATTCTCATGGGTTCTTTACCCTTCCTCACCTGAATGACTACCTAGACAAATTAATCGCAACCCGGATAGGGATGCTTGAAGTTGAATATCTATTTAGCTCTTGGACACTATGACATTAAGCTTATAGATTTGGAGCTAGAAGATGTTGGCAGATATATTCTCATTTAATAAATGAGAAGCCTGAGGTTTATTCTGGTGAAATGACTTCTCCAAGGTTGTACTTAGGATCTTTTGAGTCCCAGTCTACTTGGGATCATTTCGTTACTCTCATCCAAAATCAGCATAGTCAACTGGTTATCTATACTCTTAGAGGAGAACTGTGGCATAAAGTTTAATGTAATAAAAAAAATCCCCAAATCATTTATACTTGATTTGATCATGCGTAATTTCTGTTGTGAGTTTGCATGTATGTTCCTTCCCTGGATTTGCTTTCCTTCTTCTGCCTGTCTTAGGCTAATACTAACATTACTTTGCAAAGGAGGCACCAATGCACAAAATCATGAAGAATCTATCTGGTGTTTCCTGGCTTTCCAGGCTAATTAAATCTTATTTCTCTCTTTATACTCTGTGATCCAAGGATTCTTGTCCACTTGCTGTTCCTTACACATGGCATTCTATCACCAACTTTGTTTATTTTCACTGGTTGACCTCCATGCTTGGGGTTTTGTTCCTTCCTTGTCTCTGCCTCCTGGGTTCCTTAAGAAGCCTTTTATGGTCCTCCTTAATCTTAGTCCCAATTTATTTTGTATATCTTGTTTCTCTCTAGTTATTTACTTATTGTCTCTTTTATTAGATTGTGAATTCCTTAAGAGCAGGGACTGCTTTTACCTTTCTTTGTATCCCCAGCACTTATTAGCAGGGTGCTTGGCATATAGTAGGTGTTTAATAAATGCTTATTGATTTGTCTTGACTTGGCCTTGAAGGATGCTGGGTGGGAAGCAGAAATCATTCTAGTATGAAGGGCTTCTCACAGGTAATTGAAAGTTGACCACAGCCTGAAAGTTGAAAGTGTAATGGAAGATCATTTTATTTAATACCTATTTTGATTGACGAAATCAATAGGGCAGCTAAGTATCAAAGTGGATAGAGTGCCAAGGCCTCATCTTCCTGAATTCAAATCTGGCCCCAGACACTTACAAGCTCTGTACATTTGGGCAAGTCAGTTAACCCTATCTGCCTCAATTTCCTCATCTGTAAAATGAGCTGGAGAAGGAAATGGAAAACCACTCCAGTATCTTTGCCAAGAAAACCCCAAATAGGGTTATGAAGAGTTGGATACAACTGAAAAAACTACTGAACAACAACAAAAATTTGATTAGAAAGTCAAAGGTAATGATGATTGGAAATGAAGAAAGCAGAAAAATCTAATGAATTTTTGGGGAAAAAATTAGACACTTCAGATGTTGCTTAATATGTTCAGCAGCTTAGGCAAGGGGCCACTTCATTAGAACTGAAGAGCCCTACTCTAATGAAAAACCATCTTAGAAAAACCTGATATCACTAACTAGTTATGTAACCACATGCTCTTCTTGGAAGTTGGAGGTGAAATCCCATTTCTACAAGCGATGATGAGCAATACTGTAGAGAATGTTTCATTTTTCTGTTTGTATCCTTTATGCCACGTACAGTCCAAGGCACCTGATAGGGGCTCAGTGAATGCTTGTTGAACAGAATTAAATTGTAAAAAAATAAAATAAAAATTAACAACGCCTCAGATTCACTGGAGAAATCACCAGAAAAACAAAATTTTTTCCCCAAGGTACAAATGTCCACTATGAGCTCTCCTGGCAATTCTCAGCATAGGCCACTTCTCACAGATTTCCTTTAGACTTATTTAATTGTGCTTATCTGCAACTGGACAGGATGCTTCTGGCAGCAGGAAAAAAATCATAGCACTTGCCAATTAACTAAAGATAATATTGGGGGGAGGGTTTATGTGCTTGCTTAACTGACTGATCCCAGTCCCCCAGACAGATTTCTACTTGTTTTGAAAAGCAGTTCAAAATGCAATGTTCGGTACACTGTTGATGACAACTGTTTCTCCCAAGGGTCCACTCCATTCCTTTCAGGCGTTGGCGGTGTCATTTGCAGTCCACTGAAATTTCCAGTGCGTACAGCTCTGTCTGCTGCTACAGGTGCAAGGTTTTCTAGAGATTGTATTGTTTGACTTATTTGAGCACAACTGGGGAATTTCTTGTGCATTATGGCAAAAGAGGAAGTTTCCAGCAAGTACCTTTTCCAGAAAATGAAATGTTACTTACTTGTCATCATTGTTACTGTCATTGTCTTTTCTCAGTTACCTGAAACAGATTCATATTCTCATAACATGCCAAAAAGCCTCAGCGTTAAAGAGGGGAGGGTTTAAAAAAAACAACACACCCAAAAACAACTTCCTCATGGTTGTCTTTGCATAACTACATGGAATTTACATGAGAAGAATGCTTTTCCTAACAGAATAAGGGACAATTAGGTGACAAATAGAAAAGTTTCATGTAATGCTGAAAGTCATGGTTATATATCCCAAGGGAACATGAAAGGGGAAGGGGAGGGAGAAAGGGAGAGAGAGAGAGAAACAGAGAGAGAGGCAGACAGACAGACAGACAGACAGAGAGAGACACACACAGAGAGACAGAGAGACAGAGAGAGAGACAGAGACAAAGAGACAGAAAGAGAGAGACAGAGAGAGACACACAGAGAGACAGAGAGATTATTTGGCAGCTACTATGTGCCAGGTACTGTGCTTTTACAAATATTATCTCATTTGATCCTCACAGCCACCCTATGAGGCAAGTGCTATTATTATTCCATTTTATGGTTGAGGTAACTGAGGTAGAGAGTGGTTGAGTGACTGGTCAAGGTTCTCACAGCTTGTAAATTTCTGAGGCCAAATTTTAATTCATGTCTTCCTGACTCTAGGCCCAGTGCTCTATTCACTGGCCTACCACCTGTTCCCTATAATAAAAAAAAAAAATAGACACATAGGGGGCTACAATTGTATTATGAACTTTA
Source organism: Notamacropus eugenii (assembly GCF_028372415.1). Lineage (NCBI taxonomy): Eukaryota > Metazoa > Chordata > Mammalia > Diprotodontia > Macropodidae > Notamacropus > Notamacropus eugenii. The sequence goes on from NC_092875.1 coordinate 394,407,024, forward strand.
GAAATGTTTATGTGAGAACTATAGTCTTCATATGTAACAGTAGACAAAGGAGTCTTACCAAATCTCCCCATTCTTCTTTTATGACTTTGCAGATAGTAAATATATATATTTATAATATAAATATATATTCAGTTTATGAAAACACAGCAAACAGTTGTGACTTTGAACTTTTTATAGTATCCCAGTAGGTAAAGGTGGCATAGTTTTTATTGAGGTGATAGGTCAGAGAGAAAAGACCAATCAGATACAAGGAGATGTGTCTTTGTACTTCTGCAGACATTTTTTGTCAAAGAAGCATCCATGGGAGAACCTCAGGGTCCTCAGGAAGGAAAGATCACCAGACTGGGGGGGGGGGGGTAGAGGAGGAAGTTCTCAGGGATGGGAGCCCTATTCCAGTTGATCTTTGCTGTTGCCCAGTCATACCCTGAATTCCAGATTTTTACTTATAGGAAATAGTGAATATTAATGCAGAGAATCTCAGTCCTTGTAGAATCTCGGCAGTCCATGGGGATTTTAGTTCCCCCTTTTGTTTACCAAGAATGCTTAATTAAGATGCTTCCCTTGACACCCTTCCCCACCCCTCAAAAAAATTAAAATCGATTCATTAAAAAGAGCCTTTGTGTTGACGAATGAATAGCTGAGCTCAGATTTCGTTATCCAACACTTATCAGGAAAATAAAACAATAAAGTTGTACCTTTTAAGGTCAATAAAGACATGTTTTATGAGGCCGGGAAAAGGGAAGTCCCAGAACTGTAGCTGCTCTGCCTACCACATTGTTGTAGAAGGTGTTAGGTGAACTTTAGCTGCTGTGTCACTGTTAAAATTCCATCTCTCCCCCTTTCACTGTCCTTCATTTTCCTGTTCTTAGATTGTGGAAAGAAAACAGAAACTGTTTCTGTAACATTTTTGGACCTGTGACTTTTATCAGTGTAGGGAACACCAGGTGAGGAAATTCCCTCTACCAGTGCAGATCAGCAACTGTTTTGCAACTTATAGGTTTTATTCTGTTTTATTCGGAGAAGATCAATGACGTGCTGCCAGTATATGTCAGTGGCCAGATTTGAAACCCAGACTTTTTGACTCCAAGGCCCTCCCTTTCCTCTATATTAAGTTACCTACCTTCTCCAACATGGTTATGTTTCATTGCTAGAAGGATCATGTCATTTTTGCCCTTTCCCTGTATTTGTTCACCTAGGTTCCACAAGTAATGCCTCTCCTTGACAGAGCTGCCCACTACTAGGGCATTTGTTATCCTGAAGGAAAGTATACTTTGAAGTAACTCCAGATGTACTCCTTCTTCCCTCACCCATCATTCTAAAACTGTAGTCACTCTTCTATGTCCATAATTCATAGAGGAAGTACACAGAATTACTTGTTCAACGAGATCATTTTTTTTCTTCTAGAACCTTTACACTAATAATTCAGCTTGTTGCCAAGTTTCACTGTTACCATCTCTGCACATTTTCCCCTGGTTACAATTTTTAGCTCTTTTTAATATGTGTGTATTGAACCATAGTTACAATTTGTCTCTTTTCTTCTGACTCAAAGTTCAGGGAAAAGCCGGTTTAGACCAAGTAAACAGAAACATGAGAGGTTTCAAAGTGCTTGTGAGATTTGCAGGTAATTGGGCATTGGGATTTATGTATGTATGTATATTCACATTGTATTTTGTATGGAGAGGTATGTCCCTTTGTACTGTATCTGTTCTGGGCCCATACTTCTAATGTGAGTTTTCCGCACAAACAGACATCACCTGGCAAGTTTTCCCTCAATCTCTCTCCTAATATTAGAGTAGTCAAGTGACTGGCAGTTGCTATACTCTGTCACAGGAATATATTACTTAGAGTCTACTCCAACATGGAGAAGGCAGTATATCCCCTAATCAGCAGACACAGTTTATGACTATCTGATAACTTATCTTTAGTGGTTCTGTTAGTGATCATTGAGACCTTTCTCTGCTTTCAGTTGCTGTTTAAACACCTCTCAAGTATAACATTTAATTACCGAATATAATACCGGAGTTGGGGGATTGAAAGGTGTTTGTTTTCCAGATTGCTTCCACCTTGAAATAGAAACTTGTTCAAAGAAGAAGCTAGGTGCCCTCCCAGGGTAAGTATTCCTCTTGCCCAAGTCAGAAAGTTTAGAGATTTAGGTTTTTACTGTGGGAAGGAAGTCCCAGAATGGCTGAAAGCACATGGGAGAAATCTCATTGATGTTGATTCCTTAGACTCTGGCATATATATTGTTTATGGCTTTGTGATATTGGTTATTGTGCATTCAGGGAAGTCATGATAATCAGCACAAGCCCATACACAGCCTGGAAAAAAAATTAGTCTGAACCAGAAAAAAAATTGAGGATACATTCAAATAAGATTATGAATGAAAATGGAAAATATGACCAACAATCCTGTCACAGGAGCCCTGGGAAGAGCAGCACTTCCCAGACCACTGGGGCTGCTTCTAGCCCAGTCCTCACAGTCATTTTCTGAGGAAGTAACCCCTGTGGAGAAAGGGTGAGCCATCCCCCACCAACTGCCAACCAACAGCCACATAGAGCGGGCAAGCTAGCCTAGCTGAAGCATTAAGGCACCGTGAAGGAGAGATAGGAGACAGTATGTGCCAGGCAAGTCAGATTACCACTCTGTCTTTGATCACCATTTCCCCTCAGTTGCTACTAGAAGCTGCCAAGATCCCTGAACCTAGGAACTTTGGGAATGGCAGTGCTTCCAGCCTAGTGCCCTCAGCCATCATCCTGGGAAGCAGTCTGGTGCTGTAGTCACAGCTGCTGAAGACCCAGAAAAATTCTTGACACCAAAATCCTTGGCACTGTCTCATGGTCCAACATCAGAAACATAAAGTTTTATCAATGGAAATTACATTAAAGAAGAGGCATTAACATCAGCTTTGCTGTTGTGCCTTAAGAACCATGAGGCTTTTCCATATGAGTTGGAGCTAACACCTTCCGTTTTCTATTGTCTCCCTCAGAATTTGAGCTCCTTGAGAGCAGGGACAATCTTTTCTATTTGCACCCCCTTCACTCAGCACAGCACTTGATACATAGTATGAGCTATATTATCACTATAGATGCTTCATTCATTCTTTCAAGTTTTCAATTTTATAAATACTATATTTTTCAGGTTTTTAATGCCTGTTGCTATCAGATACCTCATCATGATGGGTTTTGGCAGGGATAGAAAAAGTTGGTTGGTATTTTTATAACCAATCCAGTTTTATTTATTTATATGACAGATAGCACCATAGTTCCCCAAACTTTGTGAGCAAAAGATATTTTTGTCAATGAGTAAAATGCCAGGTTGGGCCAGTAAGTAACTTTAAAATGGTGCTGATCTTTTTTTTCTTTCTTTTTTAATTAGTATATTTTTAGTTTTCAACATTCACTTCTATAAGTTTAAAATTTTCTCCCCTTCCCTCCCTCCTCCTTCCCAAGACAACATGCAATCTTATATAGGCTCTACACATATATTCCTATTAAATACATTTGAACATTAGTCATATTGCATAGAAGAATATAATGAATGGGAGACACCATGAGAAAGAAAAAAAATGAACCAAAACAAAAAAGAAAATAGTCTGCTTCACTCTGCTTTCTGACACCATAGTTCTTTCTCTGGATGTGGATGACATTTTCCATCATGAGTCCTTTAGAATTATTTTAGGTCCTTGCATTGCTGAGAAAGGCTAAGTCTATCAAGATCAGTCATCTCACACTGTGGCTGTTACTGTGTACAATGTCCTCCTGGGTCTGCTCACTTCACACAGCATCAGTTCATATAAGTCTTTCCAGATTTTTTTGAAGTCTGCCTGTTCATCATTTCTTATAGCACAACAGTATTCTATTACATTCATATAGCACAACTTGTTCAGCCATTCTCCAATTGATGGGTATCTCCTCAATTTCCAGTTCGTGGCCACCACAAAAAGAGCTGCTAAAAATATTTTTGTATAAGTGGATCCTTTTCCTATTCTTATGATCTCTTTGGGATACAACCCTATAAGCAGTATTGCTGGGTCAAAGGGTATGAACATTTTTATAGTCCTTTGGGCATGGTTCCAAATTGCTCTACAGAATGGTTGGATCAGCTCATAGCTCCACCAACAATGAGTTAGTGTTCCAACTCTCTCACATCTTCTCCAACATTTATCATTTTCCTGTTTTGTCATGTTAGCCAATCTGATAGGTGTGATGTGGTACTTTAGAGTTGTTTTGATTTGCATCTTTCTGATCAATAGTGACTTAGAGCATTTTTTCATATGGCTATTGATAGCTTTATTTCTTTGTCTGAAAACTGCCTGTTCATATCCTTCAACCATTTGTCAACTGAGGAATGACTTGTATTCTTGTCAATCTGACTCAGTCCTCTATATGTTTTAGAAATGAGGCCTTTATCAGAGACACTAGTTGTAAAAATTGTTTCCTAGTTTTCTTCTTCCATCCTAATCTTGGTTGCATTGGCTTTGTTTGTGCAAAGACTTTCAATTTAATACAATCAAAATGATCCATTTTGCATCTCATAATGTTCTCTAGCTCTTGTTCAGTCATAAATTTTTAAAATGGTACTGATCTTACTTTCAAAGGCTAAAATGGAGGATTAGCATTTTTACTTTCACTCTCAGTTGTGATAACCTTCTAAATTCCTGGGATAGGAAGGAAGAAAGAGAAGAAAACTGGTATTCAGATTTAATGCCTCTGAGGTTATGACAATACTCAAAACATCCTTTTGAAATGATGAGCTGTACTTGACACAGTACCATGAAATATATTTATTTTGAACCTCTGCTTTTCCATGTTTCAGAATAGCATTTAGATGTGAATGCATAGTGCATACTCTATTTAGAATGACATCCTGCACCACTGATTTAAAGAAATTAGGGAGCATGTAAATATCTTGTTGATTTCAAAGCTTGATGTTTGTTTGCCTCCATTTTGGTCAATGGAACAGTTTTTTTCAAATCCAAATATAAATTCTTGAATGTTTCAGAGTAAAAAATCATTAATACACACACATACACAATTTAAGAAACATGCAACTAAGCACTGAGGCCAGGAGGAAGGTGGGAAGCCTCTAGACATATAGCCTTGGATTCATTATACAAGAATTTCTTAATCTTTTTTGTGTCATAATGGACTCCTTTGGTGCTCTGTTGGAGCCTGTGGACCCTATTATTCTCAGAATAATGTTTTAATACCCAAATAAAATCCACTAGACTATAATGGAAATTAATTGCATGGAAAAATGGCTATCAAAATAGTTTTTTAAAAAACCAAGTTCATGCTCTCCAGATTAAGAACTCCTACATTAAACCATAACTATGGTATCCCCCTCTTTGAGGAGAAGTCAGATGACTGTTGTTCCCTACACCTTTCCCGAACTCACATAAATCCATCCTCCTCCTTTGCTGTAGAAGAACAATGATCACTCAGCAGCAAAACCAAGAAAAGAAGGTATACATTCTGGACAAATTTTTTCAGAATATGCCAGAGTGAACTAAAATAAGTCTATCTGCAAAGGGAGCTCATTCTGTAAGAAATAATCTATTCCTTCATAAGGATATAGAAGTTAAAAATAGCAAGAAAAATAAATAACAAAGAGGAAATTTGACCCTAGTACCCTCTCTCTGTTGAAACTTTTAAAGCATAGCATTCTGAGAAAAAGTGAGGAATTCTGTGGCTTCCTTCGGTTTTCTTACACATGATTGTGTTTCTGCCTACCTTTCTTCATTTTACTTCTAAGTTGTGGCTGACTTCTCAGATCCCTTAAGAACTTAGCAGTGCTTGAGCATAAGTCAAGCGCTTTGAGAGGGTTAAATCTTAGGACATTCTTCAGGAGTCCCTCTTGGGTCCATTCCCTACCGTTATGACCACCTTCTTTCATCTCCTCTACCTCTACTCCTCCCTCTGAGATTTCCTACCACTTACATTGTATATATTTTTTTGTGTACATACTTACTGAAATTGTTTCTTCCTCTTTAGATAGTAATATTCTTGAGGGCAGAGACTGTATTTTTGTCTTCCTTCATACCTCAAGTAGCACAGAACCTGGCACATCTTTAGGGCTTAATAAATGCTTGTTGACTGACTGATCTAGTAGAAAGTGGTGTGGTGGATACTGGATGAATCATTGTCACTTCTGGAAAAAACTCTCTGAAGATCCTTAAGGGAATTTAGATCTTGGTTTAGCAAAATTCTTGAGCAAGATTCCTCTCTCGGTATAGAAGAAGCGCTAGCGAGGGGCTTAAGGTATCAAAGGTTCATTTTTGTGTGGTATCACTTTCACTTCAGAGAACTGATTTAGATGCAAAGAAAGAATTCCTGGACTCATTTCGAGATAACCAAAGATGAGATTGTGAAATCAGCAGTATGTGCTCTGAAATCCCATCTCAAAGCTGATGACTCTGTGTTTAAAAAAAAAAAAAAAAGTAGGTAAAACTTGTGCATCTCCAACTGTAATCATGGTGCTTGATATGGACAAAGTAGTCCTTTAATAAAGCGCTCATGCATGATCTTTATATAATACTTCTTGTTCATTTTAATACCTTTTGACACCTAGTTGCTAGGCACTCTTCAGGTGCTAGCTGTGTGACTCTAGGAAAGTATCTTTTAGCCTCAGTTTCCTCATCTGCAAAATTGGTAGAATAATAGAATCTACCTTAACAAAGTTTTTACAAGGTAACATGGTGTAGTCGGTAAAACACTGGTGTTAAAGTCACGAAAACCTGGGTTCAGATTTTGCCTTGGCCAATTGCTGGCCTTGGCTCCTTAAACAGATCACTTAATCCTTCTGGGCCTCAGTTTCCATATCTTCAAAATAGGAGAGTGAGATTGCATGACCTCTAAGGCCCTCTCATCTGTAAATCTATGATCTTCTGACAGTGTTTTTAAAGGGCTTTTCAAATCTTAATGTGCTGTGCGAGTGTTAGCTATTATTGTTATATCAAGCTTTGTGGTATAAGCAAGAATCACAGAGAAAACTCTCAAGACTCAGATTCTGAGCAAGATCAAATGATAGATGGGGCATGAATATTACTGTAATATTCCATGTGTCCTCTGCCTAAAAGTACATCCAGAAGGAGACATTTTGTATGGTAGAAACCTAACCTCAACAAATGTTTCTTTTCTCTTGCTCTTACCTAGGAAAATGTGAAGATGTTGGTGTAGATGTTCTATATATGTTAAATATATGTCAAATATGTTAAAACTCTATATCTAGGATTCTATGTCCCTTGGTGATATATAGACATTTAAGACAGCAGGCTGCCTTTCAAATGACAAGAAGAGCCAACTTAAACTAGCTGTTCTCTGTGTCAGAGTAATAACTTATTACATTTCCTGTTCTAAATGCTAAAAGTATGAGAGCTACTTCCCCAAGTTACCAAAAATTTGAAGACTTTCCATTAAAAATGAGGAAGAAAAACTGTAGTTTTGGTGAGTGAGGTGGCAAAACCTGGCAGGAGGGAAAAGAGGGCATATGTTTATTGCAGAAACCTCTATTCATACTCCCAAGTCCTTTGGGTAACATGACCCTACCCCCCAAAAGAAAAAGAAACCTAAAATTTACATAATACAATGTCCTTCACAAAGCATTTTCTAAGACCATGATTTCTACAATTGCTTTCTTTCCTAATAGAGATAGCAGCTGATTCAAAAGAACATTATCCTGAAGCAATGAAAATTATCTAGTTGAAGGGTATCAGAAAAGTATTGGACCTTTAAGAACTTGAGAATAGGGAATGTTTCATTCCTTGTATCTGTAGCCCTAGCATGTAACACACAGTCTGACATATAGCAGGAGCTTAAGACTGTTGATTGAATAAGTAGGCTAATTCACCTATTCTCCCGCCTTCCCTTGATTCCTGCTCTTGCTACAAAGATGGAAAAAATCACATTTAAGTGAAACTATTTTTAAACATCTGTAGGGAAGAGCAGCCCTCTTCCTCTGTGACCCAATCCATTCTTTGCCATTCCATAATTCTGGAAGGCTTCCTGGGTGCTTCCCTCCTTTCTCTGACCTTTCAGAGGACTTTGTAACACTCTCATGTGCTTCTCATTTGAAGTTTGCTATTTCTGCATAGGCATCTAGGCGGTGCAGTGTGGGTGTGGGGCCGGGAGTCAGGAAGATATCTTCCTGTGTTCCAATATGACCTCAGACACTTCCTAGCTGTATGACCCTGGGCAAGTCACTTAGCCCTGTTTGTCTCAGCTTCCTCATGAGTTCAATGATTTGGAGAAGGAAATGGTGCAAACCATTCCAATATCTTTGCCAAGAAAACTCCAAGTGGGATCATGAAGAGTCAGAGTTGACTAATAAACAACAAAATTTCTGTGTATATCATGTCACCCCTCTAGATTATAAATTCCTTGAGGACAGGGACCCTGATCTTATGCATCTTTGTATTTTCTTTGGTGCCTATCACAGTGTCTTGCATATCATAGATATTTGGCCACTGTTCCCACCTTGGAACTGGGTTCAGATCTCATTTCTGATACTACCTGTGTGACTCTAGGTAGATCACTTAACCTCTCTGGGCATCAATTTCCTCATCTGTAAAACGAAAGGGTTTGACTAGATGTCCTTTGAAGTTTCTTCTAGCTTTAGGAATTATGTATTTTAATCTTTTATATGATTGAAGATTGTTAATTGCCCCACAATTTCCTTATTTTCTGGGCTTAATCATTCCTATTTCCTTAACCTTTTCTTCTCAGGTCTGTTTTCCATTATCTTATCCATCTATCTTTCCATTGTCTCTGAGTGGAGAGTCAAATTCTCCATGTCTCCATTTTACCTTTGTGGTCTCAGAACAGGAACAGGTTGTTTTTTTTTTCTAATTTGCTTCTTATCTCACATTTTAATTATCAAAGAAATGGGGAGATACATATCCTTTCCCTTATAAGTGGCAGAATGGAAATAAACCCTTTTTAAATGTGCTCGGGAAAGTGTTACTATTCATGTGTTATGGGCTTCAACTTGGTAATTTCTTGTAAGCTGGGACTTTGTTGTTACTCTGTATCTTTCCTATTTTGTGGGCTCTTTAAGAATTGCTATTAACTAGCAATAAAAAAAAAAAGATACTATACATCTTCAAGAACATCTGATTCATCTGGAAGCCAGAGCACTAGCCCTCTACCATGTCAGTGCACCAGTTCAGTCCTGACTCAAGAGGAAAGAATAGTGTGACATCCTGAATCATCCATGCCACTTCCTGAAGCAAAAAAAAAAAAAAAAAAAAGCACTGGCTGCTTTACACCCCCTCCCTCTTCCAAAGTATTGTAGGAACCTGTTCTCACCCAGCTTGTTAAAATACCAATTTAATGTGTATAGGTTAAGACATTGAACTGTATTCCCCCAATACCTAAGTGCATGCAATAAAATAAAATACAAAATCATTAAATGGTAATTTTAAAGTCTTTCATATTATGACTCTAAACCACCTCTACATATTTATTTCAGAGTACTTCCTTTTATTCAGTCTGTGTGCAGTCTGGCTATTCCACAGTTGGGTACTTTTCTCTTCTGCCTGCATATATTTATGTGCATCATCTCCTAAGCTTGCAGCAAACTCTCTCCTGCCTGTTAAAATTCTTTCCTCCTAAGAGATTAAAATGGCTGTGCTCTGACCCAGATTGCCTAAGGCTAGTTATATAATAGTAATAACTAACATTTATATAGCACTTACTATATGCCAGGCACTATGCTAAGTGCTTTAAAATTTTCTCATCTGATCTTAACCACAACCTTGAGAGCTGGGTGCCATTATAATCTCTGCCTTATAGATAAAGAAACTAAGGCAAGCAGAGGTTAGTTAAGTGACTTGCCCAGGGTCACACAGCTAGTAAGTGTCTGAGGTCAGATTTGAACTCAGGTTTTCCTGATTCCAGGTCAAGCACCTAGCTGCCAACAGAGTTAAAGACAGAAAGCTACCATATATGGTAGGTCTGTAGAACATAAGGCCCACAGGCCACTTGCAGATCACTAAAGGATTTTAGGCAGCTGTCACATGACCCATGGCAAGACAGTTGGTTGTCACACAAGAGTCACCTGAAATCCTTTGGTAGGCATATGTTGTGCAGGCCTGATATATACCAAAATTTTCATAGCAGCCCTTTTTGTGATTCTAAAGAACTGGAAGGAAACTATGTGAGCATCAGTTGGAGAATGACTGATTTGGTGGTACATGAATGTCATGGAATAAGACTTATATAAGAAAAGATGAATGTGAAGAATTCAGAAAAGTATGTGAAAAGTACTTTGTACTCGTACAAAGTAAACAAAGCTTTAAGAAAAATGCACAACGATTGCAATAATGTAAAGTGGGGGAAAAAAACCCTGAAAACTACGTAACTATAATGACCAGTTTCTCCACAGACAAAAGTTGAGAAAATGGACATCCTTCTTTTCTTTGCAGAGATAGGAGATTATGGAGTATTGTATTTACTGTCAGAGGCGTTGTTTTCTAGATTGCTTTTTTACTTTTAAAAATCTTTGTTTTAAGATGTGACTCACTAGATAAGAGAAGAAGGAAGGAGATTTATAAATGAAGATGGTGTAAAAACAAGAGAAAACAATAAAATAAAATTTAAAAATTCTTCCCTCCTCCGTCTAAGTCTGGTGCTGCCTCCTCTCGGAAGCCCTCCCTTCTCTCTCTGACTACTGGATCCTTATATAGATGTAAAGTTCCCATTGACTCTCCTATGCTTATTCTCTATGCACTTCTATAACTTGTATAATAGTTATATATAGACTTAGATATGCAATGGATCTTAGAGGTCCATAAATCCAACTGCTCATTTTCCATTTGAAGAACTGAGGCCAAGAGAGGGAAGTGATTTGCTCAGTTTACTTCTAGCAGAGCCTAAATTTGAACCTACATTGGACTCTAAAATCCAGTGAACTTTCTGTTGTGTCACGTATCCCTTGAGTGCAGAAACTGTATCATTTTTAATCTTTTCATTCCTATTGTCTGGCAGTTTCTTGTACATAGTAAGCATTTAATAAATGTTTATTGAATTGACCAAAAGCTTGATGTACCATCACTAAACTTAGAATTATTAAACCATATCTCCCAGCTTTATAGCTTTATAAAGCAATTCCACTATTTTAGAGTAGGGCTATTATAATTACTATCATTTACCACCATGTGTTTTGTGTTCACCTCTAGGCAAGCAATGAGAATTCACCAGAAAAGCAATAGAAATCAGACTACAGTATCAGAAAATCTAACTCAGTATTTGGTTTTATGTTAGATTTCCTTTTTCCCTTGATAATGATTACATCAAGCTCATCAGGAGGTTGAAGGGGAGATGCTCAGGACACTGGGTGAACTGTTTTGCAGGAGAACATGGGTACAAGCTGCCCAGGATGAGAAAGTATGGATGGGTTGCATTCTGCACCATTGAAGGGAAAACCACATTTGTGAGTTCACAGTTCTGTTTAAGTGTTATGGTCAGATGGTAGAATTGTATGAGTACAATCAGATTAGAGCATCCTTTCAGTGGTTTGAGTTTTATGTAACATCTCCACAATAGACAACCCCCACTTCCCAGTTCCTTTAAAGTAACTCCTGAACTCCACCTGGAATCTTCCTCAGTAGGGGCAGTAACATTTATGATAACGGGAAATTTGGGAAAGGATGATGGTTTATGGATAAAGAGCATAAGCAAGGTTCTAGATGAATTTCTTTTACATAGATAGTATGCTCCTCTGCTTAGGGCTCATCTAGTCAGGTCATTTTTCATCACGTCACCTAGTCTGTAGGATTGTTGTATTAAAAGTGTTTTGTACATGTTATGTAAGTGTGAGTCATTACTTGACTTTGAGAAGACTTTAGGTTACATATATGAGAGAACAGTTTCTGTGTGTATACCTTTTATAATTCATTTGCATGTGAAACTGTCGTGGGGCAGAAGGGAAGTCTTCAGGTAAAAGAGGAAGGGAGCAGAGGAGACAATGATGTTATCACTTAACCACATAATGCAGAAGAACTTAGTCCAAGCAGCAGGTGAGACTCCTCCTCCAAGCTGATTCAGATTCAGACCATAGCAGAGGTTGCCCTCTCTTTTTAATTTTTGTTTAATTTTTTTTTTTTACCGGACTTGTGATTTCATGAATGTAGGGAACTCCTAGTGACAAGCTTCCTCCACTGGTGTGGATTGGCATCTCCTCTCAGTTTATAATGAGAGAGCTGCCTATTGGCACGGAAAAGCTATGTTACTTTCCAGTGTCTCAGCCAGTATGTGCCACCAATAAAACTTGAAGTGGGGTCTTCTTGAGTGTCTAACCTATAAGCCATGCTGCTTCTTGTTTTTCCCTTGTTGGTGGAGGTGTACTACAATTGTGGTAGCATCCATCCCAAACCAACTTATTCCAGCAGTGCCTGTAGGGAATAACTCAGATGGGAAAGTCAGTACTGTGAGGGATATCTATGAACCAACATCAAAACCAGCACAAGTTATTTGCAAGGTTTGCTGGTGGATTCTTTCTATTTTCACTTTGCTTTCTGGTTCTAAGTATTCTTGGCAATTTTCATTTGCAATTTCCTGAAATATGGCATCCAGACTTTTTTCTGATCATAATCTTTAGTTAGGCTGATAATTCTTTGTTGTTGTTTCGGGTATAGATCTTAGATTGCCTTATTCCTTTATTTTTTTCTAATTGAATTTTTTTGTTTTATTTTGATATTTCTTATTGTATTGTTAGGTTTTCTCATTGGTCCATTCTAATTTTCAGCACATCCAGTTCTTGGATATGGTTTTCCCCTGTCTAGTCTAAGGAGTCAGTTTTCATTACCGTTTTTTCCTCTCCCTGCTTTTTGCATCCTGAATTTCATTTCATTTCCTCCAGGTACTCCTTCAACCCCTGTGCCTTGGGTATTTTTTTCTCATGGTTTTACCAAGACTTGTGGAATCTCTATCCTCTTTGGGGGTTTAACACCTAGGCATATCTCAAATCAATGTGTCTGCTCATAGTGCTTGAAGTCTTCTTTGGTTTTTTCATGAAGTTGGGAATGGAGAGGGAAAAGATCTTGAGTTATGTTTATGTCAAGCTCTATAAAATACGATGTAGGTGTGGCCTGCTCCATCCTTAGCATGGAGGCCCTATGTATAAGGAGCTTTAGCACTGCTTCAGTGGGCTTTTTCTGGAGTCTCCTCACTGTGAACTGCAGGACCTCTTCACTTTAGGAGCTGAATGGGTTTCTTCTGCCGTTTCTGACCACAGAAGCTACTCTCATGCTGGACTCACACTGGAGACATCAGACACTGCTCTCAAATGCTTCTGGGCTACTCAGTCTGGATCTTGCCCAGGGTCTTTTTCCGTTGAACTTAGCTCTGGTGATAGACCCTGCATAGAATGTCCTGAGGCTTCTGAGATCCTTTATGTCTTTGAAAGTCAATATCTTCCTACAGCACCTCCCCAAATTCATTTTTAAGGTTCACAAGGCAATTTGAAGTCTGGAAATTGTTCACCTAATATGTACCTGGACATCTGAAGTCTTTGCACCTTTAATATGAAACATTCAACTTGACATAATCAAAAGCAACCACCACCACCACCACCAATGTATCATGTACAGAATGTTAAAGCAGTGAAATGAACTTATTTTTTAAATGGCAGAAAAAACTATCCATTGTCATACACTCCTTGTGTTCCATTCTCTGTTGCCTGACCTTAACCTGGACAATTCTGAACAAGTCACCTTTTTTTCCAGCATATCCATTTTTGTTACTAAACTTCCCAGAAAACATGTAACAACTTTCCTTAACTACATTCTGCCCCCTGCCCCAGTTAAGAAAAGTCATTTAATGGTATGATTGTGAATAACAGTATGTGTCACTTTCCATTCATTTCCCTTCTCTGTGCCTTTATGCTGGCTGTCTCCCAGGCCTGAGATGTACCTCTTCTAGACTTGTAGCTCATAGAATCCAACTTTTCTTTAAACATACAGTTCAAGCACCACCTTCTCTATGAAAGCTTTTTTTTTAATTCCCTCTATTACTAGTTCCCTACCTCTCAAAATACCTTGTGTTTAACTACTTTATATTTATTCTCTTCATAATTATTTTGTATATATTTATAAGTTATTGATCCTTTGAGGGAATAACCTTTGATGATTCATTTACCTGAGGCATGAGTGTGCATATGAGAAAAACGCTTTCTAAGCTGTCTTCCTTGACAAGTTACTCGTCTGGTACATTTGTCATATCTAGTTCTGCTCAGAGTTCTAAGAGAAGTAGTTACTAAAATTAAGTCTTGACTCAGCATTTTAAAACAGCAGTTGCTCACTTCAATATGAGTTGTTGGAGTGAATGTAAGATATAGAGTGCTTCATTGATTTGCATTTGAAAAAATAATGACATCATGATCATTCTATGTTTATTATAGACAAAATGATGAGAATTTGGTTACTAACCATAAACTAGTATGGGGTCATTCCCAGAGAAGACACAGAAATTGAACTCAGAATGACATGAGAGATAAAAGAAATTTTGGAACTTTTTTAAAAAGAGGTTTTTTTTTAACTCTGTACAGTCACTTGTTGATGGACAGATCAATTGACTAATGAGAGTCTAGAGCATGCTCTGCTATTACCTATTATTGAGAAATAGAAGAAAATATCTATTATGATATTTTTCTGAGGAGAAAGATGGAGAAAAAACAGAAGATACTTCTCTGCATTTTTATCCGTTGTTGCTGAGAGATGGAAAAAGAGTTGAAGAAATCCTGCAAGGGAGTTGAGTTAGTGAGATGTTTGCCAGCTTTGAGATATAGGTTGTTGCTTTTTTTCTAAAAAAGTGTGCTGCTGCTTCATCTGAAGATATCATTTACAGCTGAAAATGACAGATAAAACACTTACTATTGAGAGTAAGTCCAGCTGAACATAGAACAACTTGGAAGCAAAGAGTCAAAGAAATCGCTTCCATTAGTTTGACTGAGACTTTGTGCCTAGTGCACAGCATGGATCTGAAGCCGAGAAGTGGAAGCATCTATTAAACACAGAAGCCACATTCCTCAAGGAACTTTTGTGGACAGTTACTGAGTCAGAAAGAGAACACTAATGTCTATAGTTTCAGAGTGGTGTGTTACCCTTAGCAAATGGGTTTCCACACTCATATCTTTCCCTGCTAGCTTTAAGTGTGTGCCCACTTCTCCCCATAGATATTACATTGATGGGAGAGCGTGATCCTGGTTTCTGTGTGGACTTTGATGCATGTATTATTTCTACATTTACCTTAAGTGAATACTTGTTTTATTATTAATTTCACCTTATTAAGTAAATGATTATATATGTGATCTAATATCATTGGGAATGGATGGGTTTGTGAAAAAGGAAGCACACCAGTGAGGATTCAAGAATTATAGTGTATAGTGATGAGTAAGGGGAGGATATTTTCCCACAACAGGGTTATCATATGACTTTGAGAGAATTTGAATATAACCACATGGTGGTGGTCTGTCTTTAGGAATTAAAACCTGCTAGTGTAAGGGTAAGTTGGAGTGAGTGAGTGAGTAAACATTTATAAAGTGGCTCTCTGATATCCACACCCCATCCTCTCCAGTTAGAGAAGTGATCACCAGGGACAGAGGAGGTGTCAGTCGCAAAGCTGATTCAATCTTGAAGAAAGATGGGCATCTGGATACAATGGTGAAGTTCCAGAGAGCAGGTATGTGGTAAATGATGCCAGACAGTGATTGTAAGATTTGCACTAGAGGAATTCCTTCTAGGTGTCACACTTAAATAGGTCTTCATTGGTTTCCCCATTAAAATTTAAGCTCTCTGAAAGTAGCAAGTTTTTCATTCATTACATTTGTATCCCCAATAACAGTAATTCTATTAAAATATTTTTGCTAAAATTAATATTACTTAGTATGTAAACCCAGTGGTAGTAGGCATGAGTCAAAGGGTATGAGCAGTTTAGTCATTTTTCCTGCGTAGTTTCAAATTATTTTCCAGAATGGTTGGATGAATTGGCAGGCCTACCAGCAGAGATGTAGTGTATCTCCTTTAACAAATTTCCTCGTTTTCCCCATCTTTCATTATTTGATGAGTGTAGAAGGATACTTCAGAGTTATTTTAATTTCCTTTCTAAAATTATTAGTGATTTTGATTAGTTTTCATATGGTTGTGAACAGCTTGCATTTCTTCTTTTGAAAACTGTCCCTATCCTTTGACCTTTTTTCTATAGGGGAATGGCTCTTAATCCTGTGAAGTTTTATCAATTCCCTATATATTTGGGTTGTCAGATTTTATAAGAGATTTTTAATGCAAAGATTTTATTTCTATGTTATATTTTTCTTCTTATTCTCAAAGTATTGATTTTCTTTGGCAGAATTTTGCTAAATTTATATAATTTCTTCCATCTTCTGCCTTACTTGGTTATAAATTCTTATACTAGCTGTGGTTGTGAAAGGTGTTGCCTTTCATTTCTTTCTATTTTAAAAACTGTATGAGGTTTACATTTAGATAATTTATTCATTTGGAATTTATTGTGGTATATGCTTTAAGATGCTTGTTGTTAAGTCTTTTCAGTCATGTTCAACTCTTTGTGACCTCATTTGGGATTTTTTTTTGGCAAAGATACTGGAGTGGTTTATCATTTCCTTCTCCAGCTCATTTTACAGATGAAGAAACTGAGGCAAACAGGGTTAAGTGACTCTCCCAGGGTCACACATCTAGGAAGTATCTGAAGCCATTTTTGACCTCAGATCTTCTTGATTCCAGGCCTGGGGCTCTATCCACTGCATCACCTAACTGCCCTTTAATATGCTTAGTTAAACCTGTTTTTTCCAAACTATTTTTCCCCAGCAAGTTTTGCTGAATTGAGGGGCTCTTCTCTAGTTATTTGTCCAGGGTTTATAAAAAAAAAAAGCTGAACTGCTGTGCAAATTTTCTTCTGGAATTTCCTTATCTAATCTCTTCCACCAGTTTACTTTTCCGTATTTTTCATCAAGTTCTAATAATAATTGATTTTGAAATATGGTAATGCTAAGCCTAGGGCAGCTATGAGGCATAATGGATAGAGTGTGGGCTCTGGAGTCAAGGAGCTCATTTTCATGAGTTCAAATCTAGTCTCAGATGCTTACTAGTGGTGTGATCCTGGGCAAGTCACTTAACCCTGTTTGCCTCAGTGTCCTCATCTGTAAAATGAGTTGGGCAAGGAAATGGCAAACCACTCCAGTATCTTTACCAAGAAAATCTCAAATGAATATGAGGTCATGAAGAACTGGACGTGACTGAACAATGACAACAAATGTTAAAAATCCTTTTATTCCTGATTTCTTCATTATTTCCTTGATCTTCTTGATTTAAATACCATAACCACAAAGTTCATATGGAGAAAACTTTGTAATTATTGCATTTAAGTATTCTAAAAAGCATGCCCTTTGACTGGAATAGTACAGGGGTGGGGAACCTCTGCCCCTCTAAGTCCCAGACGTGAAGTATGGATTCAGTCAAAAAGTCACACTTGAAGACCTAGAGAGCAACATGTGACCTCAAGGTTACAGGTTCCCCACCCCTGGAATAGTATGAAGACCAAATTATGAAAATTGAATATTTCCCAAATTATTCAGGACTTCCTTTATATCTGTGAAGATTATCTTGTAGTTGTATTTCTATAGATTCTCTTTGTATCTTTATGGGGAAAGAGGCTAATTGCTTGATATTTAATATTTTAAAAAATGTTAAATGGAATTTCCTTTCCTCCTACTTTTTATTAGTAGCATACAGAAATTTTGATGGATTATTTTTGTTTGTTTTTGGTTTAATTTGCATGTTGCTAATTCTTAAAGATTTCTACAATTTTGCCTCCTCTCTTGCCTATGTTTATTTTTTTTCTGTTATTTCTACAGCCAGCATTTCTAGCACAGTGCCTAATAATAGTGAAAACAATAGGCATTCTGGCCTCGCTCCTAACCGTCCTTGACAAGCGTCCAGTGTTTTCCTGTCCTAAATACTACTAACTCATGATTTCAGATACATGCTTTTGATAGTAGTAAGGAAAAAGCCTTTCATTCCTATACTTTTTACCTTTTAAACATAAATTAGGGCATTATTTTGGTCTCAAGTTTTTTTATATCTGTTGGTAAAAATCAAGTGATTTTATCTTAATTTTTAAGATAATTAATTATGCTGTTTTCCTAAAGGTTGAACTATTCTTAGGTTACTTTTATAAATCAAATTTGGTCATGATGAATAATAATTTTTGAACGTAATACTGTAGCCTCTTTGCTCGTATTTTATTTAATATTTATGGCGCCCATTATTGATACAGTTTGTGAATATATTTCTCTGCTGATTCCTCCCTGGTTTGGGTGGTAGAATCATCTTTGTCTCATAGAACAAGTTTGATTGAAACCTTGTTTCCCTCTTTTTGAGAACAGTTTATATTGCACAAAGATTACTTTTTTTCTTTAAATGTTTGATAGAATTAACTTGTAAATCCATCTGGACCGGGAATTTTGGAGTTCATTTGTGGTTTGTTCAGTTTTCTCTTTCTGAGATGGAATTGTTTAGAGTCTCAGTTTCCTATTTGTAAATTTGGATATTTTATACTTTTATAGACATCTTTCTACTTAAGTTTTATCTTTTTTACAATAAATTGTGTATGATAATTCTTTACTTTCCTTTATTTCTTCTCCATTTGTTATACCCCTTTATCATTTTTTATTTGGGTACTTTGGTTTTTTTCTATTATTTATCAAATTGACCACTATTAACTTGTCACATCTGTCTTTTAAAAAAAGCAGCTCCTTCTTTTGTTTACCACTTCAATCGTTATTTTGTTTTTAACTTTGTTTATATATTTGATTCTCACAATTTCTTTTTTTAATTAATTTTGGATTGACTAATTTCTTAATTTTCTAATTTTTTCCTCTTTTTAAAATTTTTTTTCTTTTTAAATTTATTAAGTTTTCAACATTCATTTTCACAAAATTTTGGGTTCCAAATTTTCTCCCCATTTCTTCCCTCCCCTCACCCCAAAACACCAAGCATTCTAATTACCCCTATCACCAATCTGCCCTCCCTTCTAACATCCCTCCCTTCCCTTATCCCCATCTTCTCTTTTGTCCCGTAGGGCAAGATAGCTTTCTATACCCTGTTACCTGTATTTCTCATTTCCTAGCTGTATGCAAGAACAATACACAACAGCTGTTCCTAAAACTTTGAGATCCAACTTCTCTTCATCCCTCCCCACATACCCCCATTGGGAAGGCAAGCAATTCAGTATAGGCCATATCTGTGTAGTTTTGCAAATGACTTGAATAATAGTCGTGTTGTGTAAGACTAACTATATTTCCCTCCATCCTATCCTGCCCCCCATTGCTACTATTCTCTCTTTTGATCCTGTCCCTCCCCAAGAGTGTTGACTTCAAATTGCTCCCTCCTCCCATTGCCCTCCCTTCCATCATCCCCCCTCACCCTGCTTATCCCCTTCTCCCCCACTTTCCTGTATTGTAAGATAGGTTTTCATACCAAAATGAGTGTGCATTTTATTCCTTCCTTTAGTCAAATATGATGAGAGTAAGCTTCATGTTTTTCTCTCACCTCCCCACTTTGTCCCTCCACTGAAAAGTCATTTACTTGCCTCTTTTCTTACAGATAATTTGCCCCATTCTATTTCTCCCTTTCTCCTCCCAATATATTTCTCTCTCACTGCTTAATTTCATTTTTTTTGAAAGATATGATCCCATCCTATTCTATTCACCCTGTGCTCTCTGTCTCTCTTTCTGTGTGTGTGTGTGTGTGTGTATGTGTATGAGTGTGTGTGTGTGTGTATGTAATCCCACCAACTACCCAGATACTGAAAAAAGTTTTCAAGAGTTACAAATATTGTCTTTCCATGTAAGAATGTAAACAGTTCAACTTTAGTAAGTCCCTTATGACTTCTCTTTGCTGTTTACCTTTTCATGCTTCTCTTCATTCTTGTGTTTCAAAGCCAAATTTTCTTTTCAGCTCTGGTCTTTTCATCAAGAATGCTTGAAAGTCCTCTATTTCATTGTAAGACCAATTTTTCCCCTGAAGTATTATACTCAGTTTTGCTGGGTAGGTGATTCTTGGTTTTAGTCCTAGTTCTTTTGACTTCTGGAATATCCTGTTCCATGCCCTTCGACCCCTTAATGTAGAAGCTGCTAGATCTTGTGTTATCCTGATTGTATTTCCACAATACTTGAATTGTTTCTTTCTAGCTGCTTGCAATATTTTCTCCTTGACCTGGGAACTCTGGAATTTGGCCACAATGTTCCTAGGAGTTTCTCCTTTTGGATCTCTTTCAGGAGGTGATTGGTGGATTCTTTCAATATGTATTTTGCCCCCTGGTTCTAGAATCTCAGGGCGTTTTCCCTGATAATTTCATGAAAGATGATATCTAGGCTCTTTTTTTGATCATGGCTTTCAGGAAGTCCCATAATTTTTAAATTGTCTCTCCTGGATCTATTTTCCAGGTCAGTTGTTTTTCCAATGAGACATTTCACATTATCTTCCATTTTTTCATTCTTTTGGTTTTCTTTTGTGACTTCTTGGTTTCTCATAAAGTCATTAGCCTCCATCTTTTCCATTCTAATTTTTAAAGAACTATTTTCTTCAGTGAGCTTTTGAACCTCCTTTTTCATTTGGCTAATAAAGTATTCTTCTCCTCATTGGCTTTTTGGACCTCTTTTGCCAATTTAGTTAGCCTATTTTTAACGGTGTTATTTTCTTCAGCATTTTTTGGGTCTCTTTTAGCAAGGTGTTGACCAGCTTTTCATGCTTTTCTTGCATCTCACTCATTTCTCTTCCCCATTTTTTCTCCACCTCTCTTACTTGATTTTCAAAATCCTTTCCTCCACCTCTCTTACTTAATTTTCAAAATCCTCAAAAAGAGCTTTTTTGGGCTCTTCTGTGGCCTGAGCCCATTGAATATTTATTTTGGATGTTTGGGATACAGAAGCCTTGACTTTTATGTCTTTCCCTGATGGTAAGCATTGTTCTTCCTCATCCTAAAGGATGGGAGAAGATATCTGTTCACCAAGACAGTAACCTTCTATAGTCTTAATTTTTTCCCCCTTTTGGGGCTTTTTCCCAACTAGTTACTTGACTTTTGGATCCTTTGTCAAAAGTAGGATATACTCTGGGAATCTGTAAGATCTCAGTTCCTCCAAGGTGGCACAATCAAGTGTGTACACTGATCTGGAAGCAGGGAGAGATTTTTGTGTCCAGAATCATATCAGTTTCCTCTCAACAGCCACCTGGCCTTCAGTTCTGCCAAGCCAGTGCTGGGGGCTGATTTTCAGATAAGCTGTGCAGGGCTGCCATTCATTGTGAGACAAAGACCAGCTCCCTCAGGGCCTCTACACAGGGCTGAGGTAATATTCAGCTCCTCAGTGCCCCCAGGGGTTTTTACACTCCAACAATGGATGCGGGCTGCTGTAGGGACTGCTGTCAGAGCTGCAGCAGCCTGCCTGATGTGGCCTCTGTGGGCCGCTGCCTGAGGCTGGAGCTATGGGAAGGCCCTTCTCCCTTCCCAGCCAGCTGAAAAAACCTTGCCACTGACCTTTGGCGCCTGTGGGTTGAGGGATCTGTGGACCCACTGCTGCTATGACTGGAGATTCTGCCCCCGAGGTGTCCTCTTTCCAGAGTTTGGCCTGGCTGGGCTGGGCTCTGCTCCAGGTCTGGTGCAACTGACGTTTCCCGTGGGCCTTTCAGGTCACCCTGGGCTGGAAATCTCTTCCACTCTGTTGTTTTCTCTTCTGCTGCTCCAAAATTTGTTGAGAGTCTTTCTTTATAGGTATTTTATGGGCTGTGTGGGGAGACTTTGTGTATGTGTGTCTTTCTACTCTGCCATCTTGGCTCTGCCCCTAATTTTCTACTTTTTGAAACTGCATATCTAATTAATTACTCCTCTCTTTGTAAATCTGTGTTCAGAGCTATGAATTTTCTTCTATAGATTGCTTTAGCATAACCCCATATATTTTGGCTTTTTGTCTTATTATAGTTGTCTTTAGCATAATTTTTATTTCTGTGACTTTTTTCCTTTTACCTGATCATATTTAAGATACCATTATTTTATTTTATTCTGCATCTTTTGTTCATGTTTCCTACATTCATTATAACTTTTATTCAATTATAGTCTATAAAAGATACATTTAATTTATTTGCCTTTCTGCATTTATTGTTGAACATATTTGTCCTAGTATATAATCAGTTTTTGTAAAGATGTTAAAACATAAATATATTCATTAAGGCAGTTTGTCCATTTTAAATTCAATTTAACTTGTGATTGTTGAACTTTTACTGAATGTCCAACATTATTCTGGTACTGTGGAATAAAAGAAGAAATATAAGACATGCTGCATATCTTCAAGGAAGATTTAGTTGGGGAGGCAAGACTTGCATACATGAAATCATTAAGAGAGAATGCAAAACTTAATATAATCAAATGCCATATATAATACCATCAAGGCTAAATTTACCCTAGGTAATTTGAGGACATTGCACAGAGAATATCAGTCAAAGCACAGGAATAAGAAATGACTCTTTTCAGAAATATTATGAATAGTGGCCCAATTTGGTGGTCTGATTAATATGTATTCAGAAATAAAAGATCCAGTGAAATAAAGTGGAGATTTTTGAATGCATGTATAATGAGTATAGACTTGAATTGATAGACAGTGAGAGGGCTACTAGAAATGGCTGAGATATGATTGATGTGGCAAAAATTATGTTTTGGCAAGATTAATCTGACCAGAGAAATTGGTTTGGGTCAGGATTACATGAGTCAAGGAAGCCAGCTAGGAGGCTGTTTTTTTTTTTAAATAATATTTTATTTTTTTCCTCATTTATGTAAAAACAATTTTAAGCAATTATTTTTTTATTTTGAGTTTCAGATTCTCTCTCTCTCTGTCTCTCTCTCTCTCTGTCTCTCTGTGTCCCTCTCTGTGTCTCTCTCTCTGTTTCTCTGTGTGTGTGTCTCTCTCTCTCTGTCCCTCCCTACCTCTCCACCCTCCCTGAGAAGGTAAGCAATTGGATATAGGTTATACATGTGCAATCATGCAAAACGTATTTCCATTTTAGTCATGCTATTAAAAAAAAACACAGACCAGAAAAAACCCACAAAAAAAATAAAGAAAGTGAAAGTTTATATGCTTCAATTCACATTTGGATTCCAGCAATTCTTTCTCTGAAGGTGAGTAACATTTTTCATCATGAATCCTTTGGGATTGCCCTGGAACATGTTATTGCTCAGAATAGCTAAGTAAATCATAATTGATCATACAATATTGGTGTTCTCTTCATTTTGCTCACTTCACTTTGCATCAGTTCATGTAAGTCTTTATAGGTTTTTCTGAAATCATCCTGCTCGTCATTTCTTATAGCACAATAGTATTCCATTATAATCATATACCACAACTTGTTCAGCCAATCCCTATTAATGGATATTCCCCGCCCCCCCCCCCCCAATTTTCAATTCTTTGCCATAACAAAAAGAACCACTATAAATATTTCAGTACCTATGGGTCTATTTTCTTTCTTTTCAATTTCTTTTGGATACAAACCTCATAGTGGTATAGATGAATCAAAGAGTATGCATGGTTTTATAGCCCTTTGGATATAGGAAGTTGTTTCCTCCAACTTCCAAATTGCCTTCCAGAATGGTTGGATCACTTCACAACTCCACTAACAGTGCAGCAGTGTCCCCATTCCCCTCATCCTGCTCTAACATTTGTCATTTTCCTTTTCTGTCATATTAGCCAATCTGATAGTGTGAAGTGGTAGCTCAGGTTTGTTATAATTTGTATTTCTCCAATAATGATTTAGAGCTTTTTTTTAATCTGACTGTAAAGAGTTTTGATTTCTTCTTCTGAAAACTGACTGTTCATGTCCTTTGACCATTTATCAGTTGGGGAATGACTTGTACTGTTATAAATTTGACTCAGTTCTCCACATATGTCAGAAATGAGACCTTTATTAGAGACACTTGACATAAAATTTTTTTCCCAGCTAAGGAGGCTCTTTGCATTAAATCAATCATGAGGATCCAAACTAAGGTGACAATACACAGAACATCTTGTCCTGTTTCCCTGTCAATTATGTAAGGGTTTAAGTCCCTACAATTTGTAAATAACAGTCCAGCTGGAAGTATTTCAGTAAGTAAAATCTCCCCTACACATACAAGAAAGCTGATGGTGCAGGACATGGAGAACTCTGTGAGAGAGAGTTCAAGTCAGCCCACACTTATTAAACACCTACTATTTGTAAGGCATTGTGCTAGGTTAAAAAAAAAACCTTTGCTTTCAAAGAGTTTACATTCTCCTGGGGAGATGCAGTGTATACAAAAAGAGGCAAGTAGGAGGTATTTTTAGGGGAGGAGAGAGTACTAACAAAATAAGAACTAGAGCAAGGAAGACATCAGAAAATGAGGTGTTAGTGAATTTGAACTTTGAAGGAAAATGAGAAATCTGAAAGGCAGAGTTGATAAGGGAATGCATTGCAGTCATTGGGTGTGAAGTGGACAAATGCAGGATTTGAATCTTGATTTAGGAGAATTACTAGTCATTCAGTTTGGATGGAACAGAGTTCTTAAAAGTAAGTATTATGAAATAAACCTGGAAAAGTAGGTGGGAGCCACCATGTAGATATTCGTGCTTTATCCTAGTAGGATGATCTAAAGCAAGAGAGTTATCTGGTCAAACTTGGGCCTTGGAAAGCTTATTTGGATGGAGAGGGGAGACACTGGAAGAAAGAGGATCAACCAGGACGTTGTTATTGCCTTACAGGCAAGAGATAATGGAGGGTCCCTTTGTGTGGCCATTGTGTGAGTGATGATGAAGGGATAGATGGATTATAGTATTGTGGAGTTTGAACTGATGAAAACATAGCCAGTCATTGACTAAGGAGCGTAAGGGAGAAGAGGGTAAAGAACGACTGTTACTAGGACCACTAATCTGAGTGATGAAGGGGATGGTGGTACCTCTAATAAAAAAGGGACACTTAGTAAAGAAACAGGTGTGAGTGGAAGTAGGAGTTCTGTTTTAGCTATATTGAGATGCTATGGGATATCCAGGTAGAAATGTCCAAAAGGTAGATGATAATTCAGGATGAGATTTGAATGACTCATAATTATTTCCATGTTGTCTCCCCCATTCCCTCTTCCTTGAGGGAAGAGACTGTATTTTGTCTTTCTTTATATCCCCAGCAATTAACACAATGCTGACACATAATAAATGCTTAATTAAATGCTTGTTGCTTCACTGACACCAAGGAATTGGGATGACAGGGAGTTTGATCCTCAGATCCTTAGGGAACAAGCTAAATTTTTATGTGACACCCTCACAGAAGTTATTCCTCAAGATGGTGATGCACACCTAGAAAATATTCCACCCAGGACACAAGACCTCAGCTTTGTGCAGGGTTGAATGGCCAAGCACCTAGTCCTTTTGGTCTCAGTCTACTGGCCTGAGGTCCCAACTGGAGAACTAAGATTTTGTCTGTGAGTTACCATATAATGTGCAGCTTTCCCAAAGTGACCTACACTCTGGGCAGAACACATTGCATGCTGCAGAGGAAATAGAATCAGCATCATGACAGTAGCTGGGCTATGTCTCAGGGAGGACCATTATATATTTTTTTAAATTCTTTTTTATTATGAACAAACTACATACACCAACATTTCATTAAATAAATAGTGAACAGAAAAGAGGATTACGTGTGAACTTATGATCTGTTATGTACATTTTTTGTTGTTGCTGCTGTTTTAAGTAGATAATTCTCTTTACAAGATAATGGCAAAACTGTCCTGCTTGGCTTGTGTCTCTTTTTTATCTTCCTTCTGTGTATTTTTTAAATGTTTCATTGACAAGTTTTTCCTTCTTTTTTTGCATCATTGTCACTATTCACCCACTCCACCTCCCCCGCTCCCAAATAAAAGCCCTCCCTTATAACAAATAAGCATAGTCACACAAAACAAATTCACCGCACTTCTAACATAACATATATCTTCCAGGAGGTGGAAGAATGCTTCATTGTTCCGCAGTCATAATTGTTCATTGCATTGGCTGAATTGCTTAAGACTTTTGAAGTTGTTTTCTTTTATGTTCCTATAGTTGTATAAATTGTTCTCCTGGTTCTACACACTATATTCTCCATTGGTTCATAGACATTTTCTTAGTTTCGTTTTTTAATTCTGGCAGGCTATTGTAACAATATATATACATACATGTATATATAATATACATATTTTATAATAGATACTAATATCTCATAATTTATAAAGCACTTTAAAGTTTACAAAGCACCTTTCTACCAACTGAGGAGTAGATGTATAAGTGTTATTATGCACATTTTTCCATTTTTCAGATAAGGAAACTGAGGTTCAGCAAGGTGAAATTGCTTGCCCAGTGTCACTCTAAATTTAAACTCATTTTCTATCTCCAAGTCTATTGCCACTATCTCTAAGTAAGTAGGTGGAAGGTTAGTGCACAGGGTGCTCCTATCGGTGCCCACCCCACCATCCCGTCTCTTGGAAGTCACTAGTATTTGCTGCCATGGTCTTTACTTTTTGAACTTGTGCAGGTCACTGGGAAAGATTAAAAATGGGAAAGAGAAGTAGGGCTGAGAAAAAAAGATGGACAGGTAGCAAAGCACTAGAGCCTTTGAAATTGAGGAGGAGGAAGTTCAAGATCACCACAAAAAAGGGAAAATTGTTCTAATCTTAGAAGTAAAGGATGAGACTTTTAAAAAATCTAAAAGTAGAGAAAGCCTCTTTTTTTCAACCCCTGAGAACAATGGTAGCATTCACAAAAGCCTACTGAACATGAGCAGCAAATGATGCTTGATGATACTGTGATCAGTAAAAGACATACTTAGTATGTTTGCAAAACAAACCATCCTTGTGCTTTCATATCATTTACCCCACAGCTGCAAACTTTCCTCAGTGTTTGGGTTACAGAGTAACAAAGAAACTTTCCAGTAAAGCCTCTAAGTGTAGAGTTATTTCTTCATTTCCCTTTGGGGAATATGTTTTCTTTTCAAAGAGAAGAAATAATAAATGCATTGTTTGAACTGAAGTAAGAAGGTTAAGCAAAGATCAATAGACCTTTGATATTCTCTTGTCTGAAATAAGCATATCTAGAGACAACATGGGGGGGATTTGGGGGGTGTTAATGTCCTCAATTAAAAAAAACACCTTTCAATTTATTTTTGTAAGCAGATTTTTAAAAGCTTGCAAAGCCAAAAATTGTAAACAAGCCAGGAGGGGTTGTTGGATGTTTTTTTAAAATATTTTTATCAGAGTTACTATAAAATTTTAAAACATATATTAAAGATTGAACATCTGTGCCAAGTTTTTTCAGTTAAACGATAGCTACTTTGAAAAATCTTCTGGCAAATAAAAAAAAATCCCAGTAGAGTAGTGAAAATATATGTTCTAAACATTTGTTCAGCACCAGCAGTTCAGAAAATTAATCTTGGTTTCACCTAGCAGCTGATCCCTTTGTCCAGGGATGCCCACCTTTGCATACATATTCATGATTTATGTTTTCTGTGGGATTAAGTGTTCATCTTGTCCCATCTCTGGATTATTAAGTCGTTATGTTCAAGAACCATGTAAAAACCAAACATTGTAAATCCATAGTTCTGCCAATTCAATATTTATCAAAAGCCTACTATATGCAGAAGACTATACCGTCTTTAAAGGCATCAATATGATGCTTAAACTATATGTTGAAGGAAATGAGGGATTCTGTAAAGTGCAAGTGCGATGGTGATGCATTCCACGACTAAAGACAGCCAGCACAAAAGTGTGGAGAGGGCCTATGAACTATGGTGTGTGAGAAACAGAGATAGGACCATTTTGGCTGAACTGCAGAGCATGGGAAGGGGAGTAATGTCCTATGATACTGGAAAGATAACTGGGGCCAAATTGTGAAGATCTTTCAAACTAAACAGAAGAGTTTATATTTTATCCTAGGGGCAATAGGGAGCCTCTAGAATAACTGATCTTGAAAATGGCATGATCATTTCTGCACTTAGGGAAAATCACTTTAGCTCTTGTTTGAAGGATGAATTAGAGCCAAGAGAGAATTTAGTAGTTGGGAGACCATTGCATTAGGCCAGTTGATAGCTGGTGAGAGCCTGAACTTAGGTGGTGGCTGTGTGAATAGAGAAGGAGATTAATTCACAAGTCACTAAATTAGAAATGTCAAGATCTGGCCACTGGTTGCATATGTGGAGTGGGAGAGTGGAAGTTGAGTATAACATATAGTCTATGAACCTGGGAGATTAGAAGCATGGTATTCGAAAGGTTCTGTTTTGGACATTTTGAGTTTTCAGTATCTCTGGCACATCCAGATGTTCGAAATGTTTAATAGGCATTTTATTAATGTGGAACTAGAGCTAAGGAGACAGCCTTTGGTGGATCTGTAGATCTGGGGGCCATCTGTGTAGAGATGGGAATAATGATCATCTTTTATATTTTAAATTTTACCAGATGATTTACATATATTATCTCATTTGAGCCTGATCCTGTGAGTTAAGTGCAGCACCTTTTGTTATCCCCATTCTATAGATGAGAAAACTGAAGCTGAGAGGTTAGCAGACCTTCTCACAGTTATAATACCAGTCAGCCTCAAGGGTAATATTTGAATCTAGGTTTTCCTGACTCCAAATCTAGCACCCATAGCCCCTGATCTCAAGGCAGTTACCATCTAGTGGGGGGAAGACAAGTGAACAAATGTTTGTCTTTCATTTTTGAAAGACTAATGAAATCACAGGGGATGTCATGATTTTCTTGTAAATTGGATTTAAGTGAGGCAGAGTTATATAAGGTCATCAGCCTTATTCACTCTTCCTGAGTCATAGAAGTTCAGTGACAGGACACAAGTCAAGATGACTGGCAATGGCCTAGTGGAAGACCTTGGCATCTTGGATGTCTGATCAAGCTCTAAGCACTCTGCAGCACCTGCCTTCACGGCCATTGGAACAAATTGTTCTTACCTACCCATTCCACTGTAGAAAGTCTTCACATGCTTGGAGCTCACTGAGAGGTCTGAGGTCTGCTGGTTACTCTCAGCCTGGTTTGACCTGTCTCCTGAGACGGTTTATCAGGGTGTGGCCACACATGCTTCAGCTTCTTGGATCCCAAGAGAGAGTTGGGTAAAGGTGGATACCAAAGGTGGATGAGCAGCCCGGAGGTGCTTGTCCTCCCTGAACACCCCATACACAGTTGTTCAGTGAACAAATAATTAATAGGAAAGCGTAAAATAAGCCAGAATCTTAATCCACTCTTCACTATTCTTTCCTCCCCAAATATAGTTCATAGCTTAACACTGTTATTTTTTCTTCATAATGTATCTAAATCCTGCTCTTTCACATTTCCTCAGCAAAACACTCTGGCAATCTCTGAATAGAAAGTAGGCCTTTCTGATTCTTGTGTCTCTCCTTGTGCTCTAGTCTGCATTTTGCTGCTAAAAATCCTTACTCTTCCCAGCTCTCCTGAGAGATTTGTGTTCCATGAACACCAATTTCTAGGCCTCTTCCACAAACTACCTACCCCTCATCTCAGTTCTTCTCCACTCTTCTGACAGGCAGCCCAAGCTGCCCTCACCATTCTCTCTGTTAGGACCTTTCCTTGCTGGCCCAGTATACTGGCACACATCCCTTGCTATGTGTGGAATGCTCTTGCTCCAGTTTGCCAACACTTCTACCTCCTTCAAAGACCTCTTAAAAGTCTCGCCCCTTCTGTGAAGTTTCTTGACCTGAAAGGATACAAGTGAAATATAATTCAGTCACCTCTGAGTGCAAATTCCATGAGTGATTTCAATCCATTTCTGTGCTTCCAATGTGTTTAGTCTTGAGGTTACTGTTATATCCTATCTCACTTTGTCCTCTGGCCTTTTATATGTTGACCTTTATTTCATCTGTAATGAGATCTACTTATTCCAGCAAAATTTTCTCAAGGACAAGGATCATGACTATTCAATTTGTTTACTGTAGTGTCAAGCATCAAATGTATCAGTGTGTAATTAATACTGCTTGATGGGGATGATAAAAAATACTATAAAATTCTTTCATGAAATACTTTTTGTTCTTTAGTCATTTCAGTCATGTCCAACTCTTTGTGACCCCCTCTGAGGTTTTCTTGGCAAGGTATTGGAGTGGTTTGCCATTTTCTTCTCCATATCAAACACTAGCCAAGAACAAAATTTGCCTCTTGCAACTATATTTTATAAGTTAAAGGCAAATATTTCAATCATGTACCAAAAAAAAGAGTGTCTAGCCAGGACTCACCATGTGCCAAGCAAGCCAACCTTTAAAAAAAATAGACATATACAATTCTCTTTGAAACTAGTAAGAGCTGGGTAGTTCTCTAAAGAAATAATTTCAATCACTACTAGAAATGCTTTTAAGTGATTGTTTCAGTTGCTGCCCATCAAAGCATCAGTGAAGGAAATGCAAGTGAAAATATCTCAGATTCATTAGCAGCAAGTTAGGTACAGCCTTGAAAATATTAGCAGTTTTCACAAAAGTATTTTTGGCATTTCTTTCAATCTCCTCAAATCACTCTGGAGATTTTCCGCACTTTATATAATAGATAATGTGCATCAGAAGTTGCATCTAAACCAATTCTTTTGGTTTTTGTTTTGTTGTTTTTTAATTGAATCATAGTTGACCTGCTTTGTGTTTCTGAATTTTCATTTATCCAGCTGGCCAGAAGTGAAGCATGCAGTGAGTAGTAGTACTGATAATATGTTAAGCTAAATCATAGTCATTGAACATCGGAGCTAGAAGGGACCCTAGAGATCATTTAGTTTAACCTCTTCATTTTATAACTTAGGAATTGAGTCCCAGGAATGTTAAGTAACTTGTCTAGTATTCATCATATCCATAAAGATATATAGTGTGTGCATATATATATATATATACATATATACACACATATACATTGTATACATACACACATATATACATACACACACACACGTAGAGTTAGGAGAAGGACTGAACCTATAATCCAAGTCTCCTAACTCCCAGACTATTGAGGGCCCTCCACATGTCAGAGAAAATATTGACATAAGGACAAACAAATCAAAATTATTTCTTGCATAATCTCAGTCAAATGGGCCCTCAGAGGATACCTGCTTCATCCTGTACATGAAGAATTTCTTTCACAATGCAGTCAGTCATTTTAGTTTTTGCTTGAAGGTGTCCAGTGAGGGGGATCCATCTCCCAGGGAAGCCTGTTCCTCTTAGAGGTAGTTTATGTCAGACTTCAGTTTGACTCCTTGCAATTCCCACCTAGTTTTGCTCCCTGGAGCAAGTAGTAGGAATACTATCACTCTCTCATGTGGCAGGCTTCAAGTACTTGATAGTAGTTATTCCCTCCCTACCTCCCTAGTTTTTACTCCAGGTCTGGTGCTGAGGAGTCAAAATGAAAAGCATTGGAGAAAAC
The DNA here is from genome assembly GCF_028372415.1 of Notamacropus eugenii. Classification (NCBI taxonomy): domain Eukaryota; kingdom Metazoa; phylum Chordata; class Mammalia; order Diprotodontia; family Macropodidae; genus Notamacropus; species Notamacropus eugenii. The sequence continues at coordinate 394,438,463 of NC_092875.1, forward strand.
CCCCAAAGAGTACTTAACCTAAAGTCCTTCAGACAATCTGTCAACTCATCAAATGTGATAGTCCCTCCAGTGATGCACGTTACTGACAGCTGTCATCCTGTGTGATTTCTTCCCACAAATCCTCCATTCAAGATCTATTTAATAAGCTGGAGGCCTTCCTAAATGCTTTGTTCTACTCAGAAGAAATATAGTCCAGTCAACCAATCATGAAGCACCTATCACAGAATCTGAGAATTGGAAGAGACAGCATTAGCTACCAAGTCCAACCTATCCCTTTTATGTTCTAGGCACTGGGCCAGGTACCAAGCTAGGCACAGGGGATGATGACATACAATGGACCCATGGTTTTATTTGCACATGGAACTCCTAAAAGATAAAATACCATCTACCAATTTATAACCTTGTAAGGTTGCCTAGGAAGCAAAGGTCAAGAGTCACTTAGCCAGGGCATGTCAGAGGCAGTAATAGTTCGTTTGGCTGTGACACCAGAGCTCCATCTATTGTTACTGCTTCTCAGGCATTGGGAATACAAAGAGAAATCATGAAACAGGCCCTGACCCTAAGGAGCTTACATTGATTAGAGAAGACAACATAAATATTTAATTTATTTTAATTTAATTTTTATAGAAGAACCAAATGAGTGTTCAGTATCATAGGATTTTAATTACTTTTTGAGTTCTTTCATAATCTTATTTCAAGACATATGTGTGTATGGATGTATATGTAAATATTATCAAGTGAGATTAATGTCATCTGTCAGATAATTCATCTCTTTTGAAAAGCTATAAACACATCATCTTGCAAAAGTATTGAGCCAAAATCTTAAAATGAGATTACAAATTATAAAAATCCTTAAAAGTTCTTTTGTACTAGATACTCACTTTACCTTCCTGTAAATGTGTATATGTATGTATATCTTTATGTGGATAAGGAAACTGAGGTCCAGTGTCACCTAACTAATGCATATGTAATGTATATACATATGCAGAAAGCATCCTAGGGGGTTGAGTCCCCAGAAAGTGACTACTACCTACATAGATTCTTTTTTATCCTCTGGAAAGTAACCTGTATATCTGCACATTCCAAAACTAAAACTATATCTCATGAGCCCCCACCAGTGCTCTTCCATTAACATTCAGACAGTAGATACAATTAGCCATAGGAAAGACATTTACTAAGATAGCATGGTAAGAACAATAACAACAAAACATTCCTGCCCTTAAAAACCTGGGCCACTTTCTCCTACAAATACATATAATATACATGGAAGAGTTAGTGTATGGAGATATTGAAGTACAAATGTAGGGAACACATATGACTAAAACAATTCACATCCTTAGTACCTCAGGGCCTTGATGTCCTTTATCTTCTCATGAAGTTCTTATACAACTACCTTCTCAATTGTCAGGGCTAGTCCTCCTTTAAATGCACATTTTGCTCTCCTCTTTGTTATCAGGGGACATGGTCCTTAGTTCCTGCTTCTTCCTTGAGTCACCGCCTCTCTGTGTGACCATGATTGACTAGAGACTTGTGTGGTTGCTCCTTACTGGATAAATCTTATCTGTATACCAGCTTCTTTTGAACGAGCAATTTTTCCAGGAAATGGATGGATGGGGTACCTCCTACTGCACAACTGGCTCTGTTCTTAGACTTCATGGTCTATGGGAGCTGGGAAGGAAAGAGAAATTCCCTCCTTAAATCCTTCCTCCTTGCAGGAGTCACACTTCATAAAGCACTCTCTGAACTGTCTTCCATTGCTAGATTGCCTCACTGTCTTTAGAGTCTATCAATTTAAGTAACCAATTTTCAGTCTGTTATCCCTTTTACAAAGGAAAGAAGAGACGATGGTTACTATCACAAAAAGGGCTGCTATAACTATTTTGACATACATGGGAACTTTTTTCTTATCAATGACCTCAGTGGTATACAAGCCTAGTAATAGAATCTTTGGAATGTATGGACATTTTATTCACTTTATTTCCATATCTGAATTGCTTTGACAACTGGTTGCACTGATTCACAGCTCTACCAATAATGTGTCTATCTTCCTGCAATCCCTTCAACACTGACTATTCCCATCTTTCATCATCCTTATTTAGCACATATCTGTTAAATACTTCGCATATGCAATTCATCTACAGATTTGATGACAAGTAAAATACTCTTCCTCCCCTAATGGAGATCATAACACACAACTATAACATTGTAAATGCCATGAGAGAAATACTGTTTGGGGACTGGAATGTAGGCTAACAGGGAGGAGGCAGTTGCACTCCAGGGTCTTGGCTTTTCTTGGCTATCAGAAGATGTAAGAATTACAGGGGATTCTCTTGTGATTGAGTAAATGTGACCAGGATATTCTAGCCATAGGACAGGGGGAAGAAAGTATGCAAAGAGCATACTTGATAAACTTGCCTGCAAGGTGATTGAAGAACCTGTTGCCTTGGGTTTTCAACTCTTCATATGTTTCATTGTTAACCTGTTACTTCAGGATTGGGCCCTGATTTCTTATAAGTCATTCTCAATATCATTTGCAACTTCAGGACCAGATTTTTTTACCTTGTCTAATGGACAGGCCTCCTTTTGTAAAAAGAAAGTAAGGCAAAGCAGAACATATTTTGTTGAGATATTTTTAACATAACAGTCACTTCCCAACTTTTCCTACCTCTTCACCTCACTCTCCAAAAAAGTGATCTCTTGACTTGGAGGAGAGTTGGGCTTCCTATCCCTTGGTAGGACCATATGGAACAATATAGTCCTCCATTCCATTTTATTCTTGTGGTCCACAACCAGACACAAACTAAAAGTGTGCTCATCAAGAGCTGTGACTGAGCAGGGTCCATGATCATGGAGCTGATTGGTCCTTTCCTGGTTGCGAACAGAGCAAAAGATAAACCTGAAAAATTCCTGATTTATGGAGTGTGGGGGTTTGAAATTGTAGCACGAATAGGCCATAACCAAGAACTACACGTTGTGGATCTAAGGGACTAGTCTGAAATGTCAGACAGTGTCTGGAACAGAAGCAGAATAATAACCAGGAAATCACAACAAAGTTCAAGAGGGAACTAGTGAAGGGTTGGCCTAGGCTTGGTCTGTGGTTCAGCCTATAAGAGACTGCTACCAGACAAGTAACTTGAATGTTGAACTGTATGGGTGGGGAGCTAAAAGGATGACCCTCTCTTCTTCCAAAACAGGAAGGAAAGAAGAAAGGATGCAAAGAGTCAGAATTTTGAGGCACGTAAGGAAGGTAATTGAATGAGCTCATTTAAGATGGTATTGAACTTAGAATGATAATGTTGCAGAGCTGGAAGAAATTGTAGACGCCATCTTGACCAAAAGAGATAGCGTATGTAAACTTATATAACTTGTGTAAAGTGGTTTGTAAACCTTAAAATGCCATATGAATATTAGCTATTATTATTAGTTCAACTGCTACCTCAAATATGAGTCCTATCTACCACAGCATCTGCCACAAGCAGTTGTTGTTGAAGTCCCCTCTTCTTCTAAAGGCTTTTAGAACCATGGAATTCACTCAGCCTGAGGAAGTCCATTCTATTTTTCTATTTTTGGACAGCGCTGATTGTTGGAATGTTTTAACTTGGGTTGAGCCAAGTTCTGCCTCCCTGTAATTTCCACCTGTTAGTTCTAAATTCTACCCTCTGGGGCCAAGTTAAACAAATCTAATTCCCCTTTCACATGATATCTAAATATCACCAATATCTAAAGATTCCAATCATATTTCCCTTCTAAGTGCTGTCTTCCCTACTTCCTTCCACTGATTTTCTTATGTCCTGAGGTGTAAGGTGTGCCTCCTTACCTTCCTAATCTCATCTTCTTGTGGACTCACTTAAATTTGTCAATTTCTCTTTTGAAATGTAGTGTCAAGAGATGGACAAGATGTTCCTTATGCCTTTGGTGAAGTAGGAGTAAAGTTATCTAATGGTGGTAGAAAATGCATGACTAGATTTAGGCTCCTGAGGAGAGAGCCCATGTTTCTGAAGGTGCCAGGCAGGTGTGCTCATGTTATAAAGAAAGGCTAAGGACAGTCCCTGCTTTCAAGGAGTTCACAGTCACAGGGATGGAGAACTTGCAGCCTCAAGGTCACATGTGACGCTCTAAGTCCTCAAGTGTGACATCCCTAACCCTAAATGTACACCTCCAACTCTGTTGTCAAAAGGCTGCACTTGAGGACCTAGAGGGCCACATGTGGCCTCAAGGCTGCAGGTTCCTTACCCCTGGAAGGGAAGGGACAACATGTAAACAGCTACGTACAAACAGTGTATATTGAGGTAAGGGTAAGGTGAAGATGTCAGAGTGTGTCAATAAAGAGCTAAATAGAATAACCTTAGGGGAGCCATATAAGGGTTTAGCTGTTTCTAGAGAGCACCCATTTATGATGAATGAAGCCAGAGTTGTTTAAAGGCATTCTTTAGAAATGTTCAACAACAATAAATTTGAGAAATAGGATGGTGGGAGTTACCCAGGACTGAATATTAGCAAGGTGGGAATGGTGAAAGGTGATAGAGATAAGGGAGAATTCCTCTGGGAATGGGCAGTATTATACAATGAAAAAAGCAAGGTCTTAGGATCTCAGCTCTGACACTTAATAACTGAATCGCTCTGGGCCTAAGTTTTCTTCGTCTATAACACAGGAACGATAATACCTATCTTAAGGGGTTATTGTGGTGGTGATGGAGAAGCACTTTATAAACATTAAGATAGTATATAAATCTGAGTAATTTTTATCTTATTATTTCCTCTGGTCACCCAAATTGCACAGCACTCAGCTTACCGGAACCTGCCTAGGAGGGCTTCCTGATTTTCAGGGCATTCATTCCATCGGGCTCCGACCCACAGTGCCACAACAGTTGCCTTCCTCCCACCTAAGCTTTATTTCTCTCCCCTCTTCTTGATGTCCTGAGACAACTCCATCGTTGGCTGAACCTCAGTAGACATTGATGACCCACCTAAACTCATTCTTCAGTGATTCTACCCTGTCATTCCTTCCCTATCCCCAATGAATCCGAACTCTTGACTACCATCATCCAAACTCCATTCTTGGTCCCTCTGTAATCATTCCCATATTCCCATCCCCCAACTCCACCAACCTCCCACTCGAAAGTCTCCAACCCTTCCACTGTGCCCTCTGGAAGGTGTGCTCCCATAGACAACAAATGGGCTTTTGCTTTAAAACCTTTTCTTCTTTGTCCTTTCATTCTTTTACACTCTAAGACCTGGCTCCCTTTCCTGGTCAATCCTTTACAGCACTGGGTATACTGTCATGGTGTAAGAGTTGGCATGTACCTTCCTCCCCATTGCTACTTCTAGCCTAAAGTCCAGACTTGTGACACATGGCTTGTGAGCTTTCTATGAGTGTTTGCCCACAGTTGTTCTGTGCCTTGGTGGAAGAGGAAGACCCAGATTTATGGTAGAATGTTATATAATCATTATTCGTGCTTTTACCTTTTTGTTTAGTATATGACTTGTGATTAAAAGTTCATGGTATCACGGGTGATCTGTTTACATAGGAAACCCACCAGTGAAGGCTCAGGAACTATAGTAATGCTATATCAGTCAATCAGAAATTAATCAGTAAGCTTTTTTCTTCCTCATTAGATTGTAAGTTCTTTGGAAGGCAGGGACTGTTTTTTGTCTTTTTGTGTATATCCAGTACTTAGCACAGTGACTGGCATATAGTGAGTGCTTAATAAATACTTATTGATTATTACCATCACCCAGTCATTGTTTGAGATTTATTCAATCCATGTTTATCACTCAATCAAGATCTTGTGACTATTGTCTACTCTCCTCTTTGCTCAATGAGTTCAGTGCCTGACTCATAGTTTTTCCTCCCTAACATACATTCATACATACATATATACATATATATATATGTATATATATATACACATATATCAATATGCCTTCAAATACCTTAACCTCACAGTTCTTCAACTTACTCATTTTCATCTGCAAATCACCACTTCCCTGTCTGAGAACTCAAAAGTTCCTTTATACCACTAGTTTAAGTATAGATAAGCTGATGGGTGACTGAAATCAGTTGGAGATGAAGAAATGGAAGAGTTATAGGATCAGGATGTTACATGCATCATTATTGTGTATCCCGTAGTTGCCAAGAAATTGGGGTAGGAAGGAAGATCAAAGATTCAAGTCATTGAATCAAGTGGAATACTATCCTTGAATTCAGGAGAAGCATGGAGAGAGAGAAGATGATCTAGGTTCCCTTGCTGTTTCCTCTCATTTTCAGCATAGAAACTCTATTCTGTCAATAGATGTATATGCTGGAAGTATCTCTTTATTTGTGGTATGATGGGAGTTCCCCAACCTGGGTTCCTTGAGAGCCCAAAGACAGTCTTACTGACCATCATGTCTTTAAGATAAAGGATCAAAATGTAGGTAGTCAGACAAAAAGGGGAAAAAAATAGAAAAAAAAGTTCAGCTTTAAGGTACAAATTGTGTTGTTATATCTTTTTAGATGGAGTACATAGCCACTCTGTGGCATTCTGTAGCAAAAGAGGAAATGAGGAATTATGCAAGCCTTGGGAGTTACAGGAGTTGCTAAAGGTCAGGTTGATGTGCGTGACATTTCTCTGAGGTTTGTCTTATCAAAATTCCTTGTACTGGCACTAAACCTCTAACATGGCGAAGGCCTCATTTAAAATACAATCATCATCCATCCCTTTGTAGCCAATAGGGAGGGAAATAAAGTATAATTAATTTATCCGGGGAGAACATGTTCCTCCCAATCTCCCAGCATTGAGGTTCATTCACTTCCTCTACTACAAAATAAATATCCAATAGTAAAATTGCTTAAAAAATGAATTTCTGTTAAAACCTATTTTTCTCTTCTATAAAAATCAGAGGTGAATCTTTATGAAAAAATTTCCCTGTGGATCTAGATTGAAAACTTTTGGCAAAAAAGGCGTGTGGTTTTTGTAGCCTCATGTCATGTCACTTGTGAGCATTCTGCTTTGGGATTAGAACCTCCCTAGAAATGTACTTTTTCCCAATAACATTTTAAAATTATTTCTGAGTATCTTCAGGCCCTAAGAATTCCTCTCGTGCCTGTGGATCCCTGGCTCCATCTATGTTGTTAGCTCCTTAAAAGTTTCTTGACTGCTTTTATCCACTTAATTCAGTCAGTCAGACTTCAAGAACACGTGTTATTATCTATTATTATTCTTATCATTTTGATATATCAGTTCATAATATCTAAGAGACAGTTACAGAATCACAGAACCTCAGAGCTGTATGGAGACCTCAGAGACCAGGGAGTCTGCACCTGTACCTGGACAAGATTTCCCCCCTCCATTCCCCTTACATGTAAACATTGTCTATAAAAAGTTATCTAGCTTTGGCTTTCCCTGGAAGGAGGGGAACCCACTTCTTCCTCCTCCTGTGGTATCATGAGATTTATAAAGAGCTGCCTGTGTGTGCTTCTCCATTCCTCTCTCATTCCTGTATTAGTGCAAAGCACACACAGCTCTTCAGGGCTCAACGTAACCATATTTTCTCCATCATTTCTCCCCATCAAAACAGGAAGGGAGAATCGATATCAGTCAATTTATATTTGCTAATTGGCTGTTACACTTTAACAAAACTCATTTCGCTCAATGGGCTACCCCTAAGCCAGGCCTTGCATTTTAAATGTTTTCCCTAGCTCTGGGTTGAAGGGTTTTATTACCTCTTAAGGAAAGTCCAGACATGCTCAGTTGATAATGTTCTCTCTCTCCTAAAATTATCTCCCAAGGAAAAGGAAATTTCTTGATGGGAGGTACTGTTTTGTCTTTGTTTTGGGGGTCTTGCCTATAGTACATGCTTAGTAAATGTTTTGAATTGCTGAATATGTAAGTGTCCAGAAACATGGAGGGGAGGGCACTGAAGTCACACTTGGTCTGCTTTTTTGACCCTGAAAGATCTTAGATTTAAAGTTAAGGGTCTGGAGAAAGTCAGGACTGCAATCACTTCATTTTCTACATGAGGAAACTGAGGCTGAAAATAGACTAAGCAGCTTGCCCAGTGTCAGTAAGTGACAGAGCTTGAAATAGAATTCAGTCCTTTGACTTCAAATATCATGCCCTCTCCACTGTCATTATGTTGCCTCTGAATCAAGTCGACTCAGTTTAATCCTCTTAGAATGATTTTCTGAGGTAGCTTGGGAATGCTAGAAGGGATGGTTCATGGTCTCCCTTTCCCCTTCCTGATTCTTGGTGGCTGATTGAAGCTACTGAAAGCCTAGTTTTTGGTAGGATCAGTTCCAGTTGGAGAAATATATTTTAAGTCAGTTCATCTCAAACTCAACCAGTCTGTTAAATGAGGTGTTATTTTCATTTTTAGTAAGTTCTGTCTAATCAGAACCACACCTTTCAGTTTTACCATAGGATTTAGAAATTTGATACCATCCTCACCTGAATAATTTGTAATACAATTATTACCATTAATGCGATTTTATAAAATCTTTGGAAACTCCCTTGTTTGTTCCTCTAGATTACCTTTTTTTTTTGATCTGACAGAAGGGAACAAACCTCTTTGTCCTTTGTTATGTTTCTGGAGGTGTTTCCCAGTGAGTAAGACAAGTCATTTTAACGCCCATAATAACTTGTAGCTTTTATTGCTACTGGACTAACAATGTAGTACTAAAAGCAGATTTTGTTCACTGATGAAAAAGGATAGAATGGTTCTCCTATGGTACATGTATAGGATTTTACATCTCCACAATTCAGGCTTCAATAGTTCTATGGACTTTTGTCCTCCCTGAGGTGAGGACAAAACTCTCTCTCACAGTGCAGATCGCATCTCATCCATGCCTTCTTAGTATATGTGATGCTTATCCATATCCTCCCTTGAGAATCTGCCAAATACCTTGGAAACCTTTCTTCAGGGCCTTTTAACATTTCATACCATCAAAGTTTCAAAGACTTAAAGATAGAAAAGATCGCTGAAGTCATCTTTTCCAACTCCTTCCTTTTACAGGTGAGGAAAGGTCCCATGGAAATACTAGGATTAAAAATTGACAGCTGGAAGGAATCCCAGAGGTCAGCCAGCCAGCCCAAATAAAGAAACTGAGGTACAGAAAGATTGACTTGCCAACAGTCACATAGCTAGTAAGTGTGTGAGGCAGGATTTGAGCTCAAGTTTTCCTGATTTCAAGTCCAATGGTCTCTCCATTGTGCCACTAGCTCCCTCTGGTCTGTGTAGGAGATTCTTTTTAATAAACTGAAAAGCTGGTGATTTAGAAAGGATTTTTTGTATCTTGCTGCTTCGCTGAAGTTATTATTTCAATTAATTGCTTAGTTGAAACTCTAGGGCTTTCTAATTAGACAATCACATTATTTGCAAAATAAAGTGATGTTTGTTTCCTCCTTACCTGTTATTCCCTCAATTTCTTTTTCTTATATTATTTGCTAAAATTTCCAGTACTATGTCATACAATAGTGGCAATGATGAACATTCCTGTGTTCTAGGAAAGGCCATTAACTTCCTCCATTACATAAAATGCTAGATCTTCATTTTAGATAGATGCTATTTATCATACTGGGATAGCTAGGTGGTGTAGTGGATAGAGCACTGGGCCTGGGGTCAAGAAGACTCATCTTTGTGAATTTAAATCCAGCCTCAGACACTCAGACATTAGCTGTGTAACCCAGTACAAGTTGCTTAACCCTGTTTGCCTCAGTCTCCTCCTCTGTTAAATGAGTTGGAGAAGGAAACAGTGCAAACCTCTCTAGTATCTTTGCCAAAAAAAGACAGACAAACCCAAATGGGGTCATGATAAGCCCGAAGTGATTGAAATGACCAAACGACAAAATTTATCATTTAGTCTTACTTTACAGGACGTCATCCATGACAGTGCTAACCACCTTTGCATGTAAGCATAAGCATGTTTCCTTTTCTTAGAACTTGCCAGATATATTTATATGTATATATAGTCAGAGGATCGCTGAAAAGACTTTATGTCTCTCGGTGCATCTATCTTGCACAATCTTAACATCTGCGTAAGACACAACCTTGTTGGAGGAGAGGCTCCCTTAGGGTTGCATTTTGTTCTACCAAGTCAGATGCTTTGTCAAAGATAAACATGGACCTTGTGACTTTCAGTCATATGTGTGAAGATGTGATCTGCTGTGGAAAATCTGTGAAAGATTCTGTAAGTGCAGAGTCCTTTCTTGTAAAGATTTTATAGGGATGAGTAAGTCAGCGAAAGAATGAGTAGTTGCTGGTAGCTTCTTGGTTACCACTAGATGGTAATACTATCTGTGATCTTTTCCACTTTTCTGGAATCTACTTAGGCAATGAAATACTTCAGTAGATAGAAAATTGGGCCTAGAGTCAGAAAGATTTGAGTTCAAATCTCCCCTCAGACTTTTACTAGCTGTCTCACCCTGGACAAGTCACTTAATCTCTGTTTGCCTCAATCTCCTCACCTGTAAAATGGGGATAATAACAGCAGCTACCTCTCACAGTTGTTATGGGGCTCAAATGAGATGATATTTGTAAAGCACTTAGTTTAGCACTTAGCACACAGTTTGTGCTTAATAAATGCTTGTTTCCCCATTTTGTTGTATCTTGAAAATGAATTCCTCAATGCTTTCAAAATGGTTTCTTTCTTTCATGTGTATGTGTTCAGATCTATCCACTATTATTAGTTCATTTTTTATATATTAGCCTATATCTTGGTAATTTCAATGCTCTTCTCTGTCAGATTCTGTGAACTTGTATTTCTAATCCATTCTCTCTCTCTCTCTCTCTCTCTCTCTCTCTCTCTCTCTCTCTCTCTCTCTCTGTCTCTGTCTCTCTCTCTCTCTCTCTCTCTCTCTCTCTCCCCTTCTCTCTCTCAGGGTTAAGTGACTAGCCTGGAGTCAGACATAGCTACTAAGTGTCCAAGGCTGCATTTTAACTCAGGTTCTCCTGACTCTGGGGCCGGTGGTCTATCTACTCCACCATCTAGCTGCCACCAGTCTGTTCTGCTTTGTTTTAAGGGTGAGGTTTGCCACTGCAGATTCAAGTTTTTCTATTCTGCTGATTATTTCTTTTGTGCAGGCCATAAATTCTGCTTTCATAGTTTTGTTTAACTTTTAGATCATTCAGAAATATCCTTCCCCTTTGGTGGTGGTTTCCTTTAGGGGCTGGGCCTCAAAGCTTTCTCAATCTCCTCCCATTCTGGGTAATCCACAGCTTCCTTGATCTCAGTTCTCTGCCTTAAATGACTTCTGGGGGAAGAGAATTGGACCCGGATGGATGCCAGTCCTCTTTGCCTCAGACTTGGTGGTATTCTGCCCTAGTTTCCTCTGGTCCTCGGTTCTTTGGCTTAGTATTATAATAGCACAGAGCTTTGCCATGCTTGAGTCTTAGCCAGTGTAAAGCTTTTGCCTTTTGGTTTTCCATGGTGCAAAGTCAAGGTGGCAGTGGATACAGCAGAGAGCAGAGCTAAGTTTTATTGTAAGCCTATGTGTTGGCTTATGCAGCCCTGCCAGAGCATGGCGGTTCTTAGAGAGGAATCATTAAGTGATCAGAGTTAGGGATTAGGAATGAGCCATTAACCTTCTATGTTGTGACTTCATTGGGTTATTAACTTGTTAGGGTTCCTGCTGTCTTCAATTGCGGAGACAACTAAAATTGGGTTTTTCTTTAGATCTTGTGCATAATTTTTATTTTGGAGAGGTTTAAGAGGTTCATCTTGTCATCTTGCTTTCTCACAAATCTTGTTGACTTCATTGTAAAAGTGTTTTTAAGGAGGACAGCTATAACTATGTTCAAAAATATGGCTGGAGAATAAGAAATGAAAGGGACAAAAAGTTAAAAGATTGCTTACAAGACTCATATTTGTACCATGTATCATGAATACTTTATTTAAGAAAAGAGTCAGGAGGTGATGGACATGGCAAACACTGAATAACGTCACTGAAAATGAAACTGACTATGTATCCTAATAAGCAGAAAATGACAGATAACTAACATAGTAGGCATTTATGAATCAGATGTTTTTGTGCCCTTAGACCATTGACTAACTGGAGCAAAGATCAAAATCAGCACAGTTAGAAGAAAAAATAAAGATGAGATAAGAAACTGCATACAATTGCAAAAGCTACAACCCTATTTGCTTAAATAACATATTCAATTTGGAGAAAAAATGCAGAAAAAGATAGAACACATTGGCTAATAGAGACATCATGGCCCTGTGGAAAGAATGCTGGATTTTGAGTCAAAGGATTTAGGTTCAAATGCCAACTCATCACCTAACTACCTGTGTCTCCTGGGGCAAGTCCTTGAATCTCTCTGTACCTTGGTTTCATCAACTACAAAGTGATTGAATTGGACTAGACAGTTATTGTTTTCTTCCAGATCAAAGTCTATGACCTACTGACTATTCCCCATTGACTATTCCCATTTCTCTTCTGAAGTGTAGCTGATGTGAGAAATTAGGAAGGCAAGAGAGTCCAGAAGCTACTGGAACCACCCCAAAACTTCATACCCTTGCTGAGTGGTGGCATGGCGGCCAACAGCAACACCAATTTATTCATTTGCATACCATTACAGAGGAAAATAGTGAAAGTGACTATGAGCAGCACTATCTCTGTTTTCCATAATATTTCATAATTAGTTCCAAATGAATGTTTAGTTAGAACTTAAACCCAACATTGAAGGATAGAACTCCCATTGATTACATCTTCAGTACTTCTATGGATCTCTGATCTTATCACTGTGGATATTCTTTTCCTCTGGTACTATTGCAACCCATCAAGGAGAAGAAAGAGAGGTTGGTGACCTTGCACAGCCCTCCCTCACTCAAATCAAAGTCCACTGTAAGTCATGTCATCATCTTGATGTCATCTTGATGTCATGGTCCTCTTTGAAAATGAAAGGACAAACATAAACTGTGAGTGAGTAGTGACTCTGCTCCTCTCCTTTTCCCTTTTCCTTTCCCTTTCCCTCTCCCTCTCCTCTATCCTCTCCTCTCCTCTCCTCTGGTGTTCTATCCAGGGGAAGATATACTCCATGACCAAAAGCTGCCTTTTTTCCTTTGGGGTCACTGGCCACATTTCTTGCTCAAAGATCAAGCCTTAAGCCCAATTCACTCTGGAGCTCATAGACTGGACAACAAGTCCCCACCCACCTAGCACAAAGTGAATGGAATTACTAAACAATAATTGTTTCCTTTTACCCAGGGACCCTGAGGTCTTCTAGTTTTCTTTTTTTTTTATTAAAGGGACCATCCCTTGAGTAACTACTTAAAGAAGCCTATTCATTGAATGGTTGTGTCTCACTCAAAGTGAAAATGTGCAAAGACCTTAGCCTGAAAGGGTCAGGGTCTCACATTGCATCCTGGGCTATCTCCAGTCATCCTGATGAACATCAGGCCACGGGACCCAGATGGCTCAGGAGAAGAAAGTGACCTTGCATAGCCCTCTCTCACTCAAATCCAAGTCAACTGCAAGTCATGTCATCATCTTTATGTCATGATCCTCTTCGAGAACAAAGGACAAACACAATTGCAATCCATCTGTGCCTTCTCATTCTGTCTGGTTATTGTCCATGTTGTCCTGTGACTTTCCAAAGAGTACCTATTTAATGTAATAGAGGTCTTCTGCAGGTCTTTTTAAAATACATTTCAAGGGTACCAATGGAGTGTTCATACTGTGCGTCTGTTATATCTTACTTGTACCACATGAGCAGTCCACCTTCCTTCCTGATCATACATTTCTTAAGTGATATCCCTTACCACATCTTGAATAGAGGTCATCATCAGAAATATATACCAATCTACTTGTATCAATAGAAAAATTGCCATCATCTCTCCATTACCTTTTGGGATACCCACCACCTTAATTCCTTGGAGGTTATGATGTTCCATGATTTAAAATCTGAGAGGTTTACTAGGAAAACATTTGTGCATTGCTTTAACCGTTTCAGGGTACTACCCAAAACAAAGAACCATCATTTCAACACAAATGTCTATTATTTACTGTCAGTAAAAAACCGTTAACACTTGTGACCATATTCATTCTGGAATAATCTAAGCTAACCATGAAAATGAACAATGGTTCACCTATCCAGGAACAAATGTAAAGAAGGAAAAGTCTAATGAAACTCAGGAAGTCAGTAAACTCCATTTCTCTTTTCTGTTTGGGATTTCCAGAAAATCTTCATTATAATATAATTCACATCTATGTAGCACTTAAAGGGCTGTGAATTGTTTTCTCACAACATCCCTGTCATCTGGATAGCGCAATTATTGAAATACCCATTTAACAGAAGAAACCATGACTCTAAAACATTAATTGACTTATTCATATTCATGTTCCCAGTTAGTGTCTGAAATAGAATTTGGACCCAGGACATTTGCTTCTCAGTGCACCAAATGCACCACATTGTCTTCAGTAAGAACCCCTGAATGTGATTTCTGCAAGCATATAGCTGTTGCAAGGAAAATAGTCTTAGTGAATATAGTCTGACCAGTGCAAATTTCATGGGCTATATGGGATATCTTTAACCTGGTGGTGTTTAAAAACTATAATAGAGGGACAGCTAGGTGGTGCAGTGCATAGAGGATTGGCCTCAGAGTCAGGAGGACCAGAGTTCAAATCTAGCCTCAGACATTTACTCTCTGTGTGGCCCTAAGCAAGTCACTTAATCCTGATTGCCTTAAAAAAGAGAATGAGAAAAAACTATAATAAAACTTTTCATAATGTGGCAGAGAAACAAAGTAAACCCTGGAAGAGCTTGGGTTCAAGTCTTGTCTCTGACCTTTACTGACAATGTGACCCTGGGAAACTTCCAACTCTCTATGACAGAATATTTCAGGGAAAGTACTGACCTGTACTGGTAGATGGATTGTCCTTATCAAAGTGCCCTTTGCCAATGAGATCCCAAGACCAGTCCCTATTCCTATAAAATGGGTAACTACTACAATGATTCATACTTGATCCATGGATCAAATTATGTATAATCAAATTCTAAAACCAATTCAACTCTTAAATACAAAAAGAACCTGTCTGTATAGTTAAAAATACTTTGTATTCAGGACCTTCCACTATTTGCCACCAGTCCAATTTTATATCTTACATTCCCTGTAGGCTAAGCAACACGCCAGCTCTCAAAAGGCAGGATCACTTTTAAATTTAATCCCAATCAATCCCAGGGAGGAGGAATGCAGCATTAAAAGCTTCATTTTACAAGGAGGAAACTAAGTGAAACTGATTGTATTTTCACTTTCTTCTGCAGCTCCAATTGATAGGTTAAGGGGATACAAACATATATTTGCATAAATTACATTCAAAGTTTCTTCTTGAAAGTCAGTGTGATGTAATAGGTTGGATTAATAATAACCATTTTAGCAAAGTAACAATTTGTCACAGAGTAGGTAGGGAATTCAGAGAGCAGCTAGGAAGCACAGTAGAGAGAGTGCCAGCCCTGGAGTCAGGAAAACTTTAGTTCAAATCTAGCCTCAGACACTTATTATCTGTGTGACCCTGGGCAAGTCACTTAATCCTATTTGCTTCAGTTTCCTCATCTATAAAATTATCTGGAGACAGAAATGGTAAACCACTCCAATATGGTTGCTAAGAAAACCCAGAGTCAGACAGGACAGAAAAATGACTGAACAACAACAAAGAAATTCAGAGGGCATTGATAAAGTATCTTGAAGTGTGCCCCAGCGCTGCAAACATGAAGGCAGCCTTTTCTTTATCCTACTTCCTTCTTGAGAAGTTTAGAAACTCCATGATATCCCCAGATTTGCCTCTTTCTTCCTCTTGTGGCCCTGCTCTAGCCTTGCTTTTCTTTTCCCCCCCTGAAGTTTCCATTCCTTCAGGAGCCTAGAAACCTTTGGGTTCCTTGGAGACACCTCTTTCCCCCGGTAGTTACAACCCCAGGTGAACCTGCCTCCCAATTCCTGGCTCTCACACCAGTGCAGGAAGAGGAGGAAAGTCTGTCGGATGACTCTCTCTGAAAGTAGCTGTGTATACCGTGGGCCAAATCACTATTTACATATGTGCAGCTTTGGAGATAAATACTCCCAACCTACCAGTGTCTTGTGTGTTTGTCCTTCATTCTCGAAGAGGACTGTGCAATCAGGGAATGATGACATGACTTGCAGTTGACTTGGATTTGAGTGAGGGAAGGCTATGTAAGGTCACCAGCCTCAATTTCTTCTCCAGAACCACCTGGGTCCTATGGTCTGATATTCATCAGGACAATGGGAGACCCTTGTCCTTTTAGGCTAAAGTCTTTTCATGTTCTCACTTTGAGTGAGTTAAGACCCATTCAGTAAATAGACTTCTTCGAGAAGTGAGTCGAGATGGCCCCTTGAATAAAAAAGAAAAAAATCAAACTGGAAGGGGAAGACCCTCAGGGTTGCTGGACAAAAGAGAAATAGTTGCTATTTACTATCTAGCACATAATCAGCACACAATAAGGGCTTAATAAATATTTGTTGAATTGAATTGATGGTGGACATCTACCTGATGTGATTTAAAAAAAAAATTTCTCCTGTCACCTGTCCTCTACCTTACCATGTGCTTGAAATATCTGCATTTTTTCTGGGTTTAAATATATTTTGGGAAGGTTAACACAGTAAAACTACTTAGAACATCTACAAGGATTATTTCACTCAATGCCTCTCCACTGCTATTTGTAACTTGAAAGAGAGCACATCCTTGAGAAAAAAAAGACTAAATACGTATCAGGAGGAAAATGAATGGAGCATCCAGAAGTTGGAGGGGGAGAGGAAAACCTTGGAAAGCTTTGGAGGGCACTGAGTACCTGGTCCATGCTTGAAAATGGTAAGGAGGCACTAAAATAGATTATTTAAAGATTTTGTCTAGAGTCCTCCTGAATACTAAAATTTGGTCCAGATTAACAATGCTTCTGGCCCACTGCTAAATGTTTCACCGTCAGAAACTGATATGATGATTTAGTTAGTGGAAATGCTATTTTTACAAAGACATTACCATCAGCTTTGTCACTTAACCCTCAGGATCATGGGTTTGTTTCATCTAATTTGAAGCTGAAAGCTTCCATATGTGTTGCCTCCCCCATGAGAATGTGAGCTCCTTGGGAGCTCTATATGTTACTTCTATATGTTACTAACAGTTAGCACAATGCTTTACATATAGTAAGCACTTAATAAATGTTTTAGTTATTCATTCAGCATTTCATAAAATTCACAAGGAATCATGCATTTCTTAGCTTTATATATAATCCTATAAACTAAGGGTTTTCCTTTTGAAGGATTTGATCACCATCCTACAGGAAACCATAAAATGAGAAAGGACAAAGTATGTTTTTTTTTTAACAATACCTTCAGGGTAGAAATTAATTTGTTCCACTTTACATTGGAGAATTGACCAATAGCAAAACTGTCACTGCTGCTGCTGCCTGGAAGGTCTTCCTCAGGTCTAACAGTCTGCCAAGGCTAATATACTTTTCCCATTACATATTATCTCGTGAGAAACACCTGATCTTCCACATGGAGCCGCCATTGAACTGTCAGTAGTAACTATCATTATCTCTAGGTAGCTGCGAAAAGGACTAGAGCATCTAATTATTTCTAAAGGCAATAGTTCTCCATTTTTACTCATATATGTCAAGCTGCTGCTGTGAGCCTGTAAACATATTGGATGAGTCATGAACACAGGCTGGGGAGTTCACGATCAACATATTTAACTCAGGTGATGTTTTATAAGCTTTGTGATTTGATGTCACTAAGATGCAATCAGAAGTATTTTACAGAATTTTTCAGATGCCTTGGAATCAGTTCTTTTACCAAATTCCCCCAGAAAGTACCTTCATGAGTATGTAACACAAGGTGGTACATTCTTATCTTATAAAGACTCTTCCAAATTTATTTATTTATTTTTGACATGCAAGAAAACACATTTTTAATGGTTTTTTATCAATATGTTATGTTTTGGTTAGTGTTATTTCTCATGAAACCTGACAGCATATCCAAAATAATAAAACAAATCATTGGCATTTATTTTTCACTGCTGAGACAACTCCCAAGATGCTCTTTAATTTACTCTTAACAACAAGTCAGGGTCCAAGTCAGGCTATTCTGCACAAATGTAGCATGTTCTTTGACTTTATAGTGGGATCATCACTAGGCAAGAGTTGTTACAAACATCTTAGCTTTCTACTCCTTGCAATGAGTTTAAAACTCCATTTATCCTGTAGTACTCCAACATAGATTTTGAAAACCCCTTAGGGAAGTTATGAAGTTAAGATTTTGCTAAGTTTAATGTTTTCTCCAATTCTTTCAGTTGTAGGTTTCCTTGAGTAATCATCATTCGGATTGCATCCAATCATTGAAAAGAAGCTCGACAGTAGTGAAGGGGGGGTGGGGGGGCTGCTGACACTAGGTCAAGCTCTTGATCATCCTTACCTCTTCTGTGGCACTTTTATTTCTTTTGAATTCTTCCCTTGCCCAGTTCTGTAGATACTTGCGGTCTCGTTCATTTGGTACCTGGCAAATTGCTTGTAAAATCTTTCTGTATAGAAGGAGGACTTGTTGCCTTCTCATGAACTGTTTGAGGGTTAGTGCTACAGGGGGCAGGTGAGAAGAGGACATGACGAGCCCAAGAGCCGAACTTGAACTGCCTCAACCGCCTTTCTCTGGTGTTCCGGCAATAGTCTTCCAAATTTACTATGAGTTATAGGTAGTTGATAACTTTAAAGATCTGAAATAATGCTATTAGTTTGCTTTTTGGAGGGAATACTAGCATTACAATAATTTTTGATTAATAGGCCCAGAGTAACCTTATTAGTCACAAAATTTTTATTGACCCTGATGACATTTATCATTTCTTTCCCATTACTATTTTTCTTTCTATTGTTTCCAAACACCCCTCTCCAAACATTGAATTAAACTGAGAAAAAATGACAGTCTTCACACAGAAGAAATATACCTTATTATGAAAATAAGGGAAAATAGGGTAAACAGGCAAAGGCCTTGAATATGTGACTCAATGCACATTTTTACAACTGTGGAAAAGGCATAAAGTGGATATTTACACATAGATGTACATGCAATGCATTAAATAACAGCCTCTGGTAAAGTGTCCATTTATCTGGATTAAAAGTACAAATAAATTCTTTCCTATGCAAATTTTGAAAGCAATATATTTGGATCTTCCTGTGTCCTCAGTGTCTGGCATATTAGTAGACACATGTGTGGCTTGATCAATTAATTGATCAAGGCCAAATCATGGTAATATGATTCTGGAGGAATGTAAAGGGACGTCATGGAAGGTGATAATCATTCTAGGGAAACCCTGTCTTGATTGTTTACAGGCTACTGCGAATCCTTTATGAGTTTTCTGTATTTTCTGTGGAGTGAAATTAAGATTGTCCTGTCCACCAGGGGTGTCCAGCTCAAATAAACTAGGGTCATTGTTGTGTACATAAGGAAACCTGGAGACCTCATACTGACTTAGAAAATCACATATTAAAATTGTGTGTTTGATTGTATTCATATTTATTTTGTTAAATAATTCCCAATTATATTTAAATCTGATTCTAGTCTTATTTCTGACTCACTATTTGATAGCTCTGCTACACCGGGCCTGGAGTCAGGAAGATCAGAGTTCAAATTCAACCTCAGAAACTTACTATATGACCCTGGGCAAGTCACTTAACCACTATTTTCCTCAGTTCCTCATCTGTAAAATGAGGACACACTGGAGAAGCAAATGGCAAATCATTCCAATATATTTGCCAAGAAAACTCCATGAACAGGATCATAGGGCCATGAAGAGTCAGACACAATTGAATGACTCCTAAGTTCGGAAGAAACAAAGTCAAAGATGGTAGTGACTGGGTGGAGTGACAAGTATCTCAGATCAGTTGGGATATAAAGTTTGTGGAGGAGAGTCCAACATATCCAATATGTATTTCTATGTATCTGTGGACATATATAGATAAATAGGTATATACATATGTATTCTAGTAAGTAGATTATAGATATATTATCCAAAATATGTTCATTTATTATTAATTTTTAATTTTTTTATTATGAACGTGACAAACCTCTATGAACACAAATGTTTCCATATACAAAGGACATGTACAAAGGGCACTGAATCTCTATTGCACAGAGCTAACAATGTCTCTCAAGTTGTTAGTCTTTATTTCTGTAAGGACTGTTGTATAGTTGTATTCCTGTAATTCCTGTGTGTGCTTTGATAAGTGGACTCCCAGACATATTCCACATTCTCTAATTATTTGAATGGACTTTATCTTTTTCTCCTGGATTTTGTTAGTAACATACAGAAGGGCTAATGATTTTTGTGGACCTGTATTATATCCTATATCTTTACTGGTTTGTATCAATGAATTTTTAGTTAAATCTTTAGAATTGTCTAAGTAAACTCTTATTTACAGAAAATGATAATTTTGCTTTTTCTTTACATATGTTTATTCCTTCAACTTCTTTTTTCTTGTTTTATTTCTATAACTAGAATTTCTAGAATTCTATTCCATAATAGCGGTGACAGTGGATATCTTTACCCTTGATCTTATTGGAAAGGCCTCTAGCATTTCTCTATCACAGATGAAGATAGCTCTTAGTTTTAGATATTTAGATGTTTATCATATCAAGGAAAATCTATTCTTATACTTTTTGAATATAAATGGATATCATATTTTTGTAAATATTGATATAAAGTCATGTGATTCTGTTAGTAAAATGATCTATTATGTTTATAGTTTTCATTATATTTAAATAACTCTATATTCTTGGTATAAATCCCACTGGACAAGGTAAATAATCTATTTTTATGTGTTCCTGTAGTCTCTTTATTAATATTTCATTCAACATTTTAGTATCATTGTTCTTTAGATATTGGTCTTTGTACCACAGAAGTCATTTGACATAATGCCTTTATCTATTTTTGCAAAGAATTGTTCTTGAACATTTGATAAAATTAACCTACAAATAATATAGTGCAAGGGTTGTTTTTTCCCATTGTGAGTTCCTTTATGTTTTGCTCATGGTTGTTTTTTTTTCTTCTGAGATTAAAATTCTGAAATTCTCTATTTTTTCTTATATTAACCTGAGTGCTTTATATTTGAATAAATGTGCTTCTGTTTTATTGAAAGCATCAATATTGTTGACATATAATTGGAGAAAATAGTTACTAATAATTTCCTTTACTTCTTTTTTATCAGTTTTGCTTTCTCCTTGCTCATTTTTTATTTTGGCAATTTGTTTGTCCGCTTTTTTTGGAGAACCAAATTATCTGATAGCCTGTCTATATATTTTTTATTTTTTTAAGAGAAAAGGCACAGTTTTAGTTACAGGTTCAGTGTTTTTTTTTTCAATTTTAATCTCTAATTTTAGAATTTCTACTTTGGGATTTTTTTGCTTTTCTGTATTTTAGTTGCATGTTCACTTTATTAATATTTTTTCTCACTTTTGTTGATTAGTATTGATGTTTGTCTCATTGTTGTCATTTTCTTTGGTGAAATTTATTTTTTGTTTCTATTATTTGTTCTTTAACCCACATATTCTTTGGCATAATATTACTTACTCTCCATTTATGTTGGAATATTTTCTTAAATACTGTTTTATAATACTTCTTTTATTCCCCTTTAGCAATCACCAGAGACCTGTCATATTTAAAATTTTTATGATTCTATTCAGGTCCATAGCTTCTTTATTATTTGTCACAACTTGAAAAGGGGTACCTCGAGGTTTTCAGATGTTATGGTTTTGCAGTCTGTTCCTCCCTGTAGTGAATTTTTCCTTTAAGCACTTCTGTGCAATGCCATTAGATGTACATAACTTAAGAATTAATAGTATTTCATTTTCTAAGATGCTTTTAAAGGATAATGTAATTTTTACTGCTTATCTCCTTTTACCATATCTGTTTTCAGTGTTGCCTTTTCTGAGATTATGATTGCTACCTTTGCTTTTTTTTTAATTCACCTGAGACCTAATACCTTCTCTTCTGACTCCTTATTTTAACTCTGTATTTATGTTCCAAGTGCATTGCTTGTCAATAACATACTGTTGGGTTCTGCTTTCTCCTCCATTCTGCTCCTGTCCTCTGTTTTATAGATGAGTTCACCTCATTCACATTCAGTTATGATTAATTGTGATTCCCCTCAATTATATCGTCATACTTTTTCCTCTCTTTGCCTTCTATCCTCCTATTTACAGAGAAGAAGGTGATGAAAGAGAAGCAATGAGATCAACACTAATAATCTATAATTTAAATATTCTGATCCTACTCCTCTGTCTCCCTTTTTATTTCCTAACCCAAACACTGTTCATTTGTTTTCTTTCTTTTTTTTAATTACCACTTAATGATCCACCCTCTGAAATTGAAATTTGTTTTGCTTGTGACTAACCCTCTCCGTCTTCCACTTTCCTTTATCACACTCCCTGTCCATTTAACTGTTGAATTTAATGTATTTCTATGCCAAAGTCTTTATCTGTGTGTGTGTGATATGTGTGTGTGTGTATGTGTGTGTGTGTGTGTGTGTGTGAGGAAGGTGGGGTATATGTGGATATGGGTGCTGAAGTGTGTGTTCAAACCTCTGATGGTTCACTGGCCTTGGCACAGTCTTTGTCTCCTTCTCTTCACAATCTTCAATCAGAAGATGGATCAGTCTCCTCTTGTTGCCCTGACAGGCCCTAGTCAGATGTCAAGGGCATGTGCTATTCTCACTTGTTAAATCAGCCTTGTGTTGTGCTGTGACTCCAACAAATCTGCCAAAGATTTTTTCTCTGTGCAGTGAGTGACTTTGTGGTTCCGGCTCTTTTCCCTGAGCCCACTCCAACAGGCCTGGGCCCAGCTCTTTCTGGCTTCAAGTCTCACTGATGGGATCTTACCTTGGTGGCCTCAGGCCACCTTGGAACATCCCCAATCTGAGCTCCCATAGGCTCCAGATCCCATTTCCATGAGCCCACTATGGCTTCTGCCTTTCCTGGCATAGTCCTTCTTTGGGCACCAACAGGCTCTAGCCATGTTCTTGTAGAATCCAAGACTAGGTGGAAGAGTTCAGTGGTGTTTCTCTTTGGTCTTTTTGTTCCTTAGTCCATCTGGCACCCTAATAGATCTTTGCTGAAGTTTTTATGGGAGACCTAATTATCTCTAGGACCTTTCATACTGCCTTCTTAACTGAAAATCTTGTGGATTGTTTTTAAATGTTTAAGTTGACTTAGAGGGCCATAGCAGCTAAATTTAATAAATTCTTGGGGAGATAATGGTCAGTTCTGGAAACTGATACATCAATTGTAATATCACTCAACAGAAAGCAGAATTTGAGTCATTTCACGTATTCCATCTTGTTTTGTTTCATTGTTAGAAATGTAACCAAAGGATAACTTTTTAAATTTTAAATTTTAATTTTAATTTTTTAAATTTAAATTTTAAATTTGTTTCATTGTTAGAAATGTAACCAAAGGATAACTTTTTAAATTTCAATCTGAAATATACTGCTGTATCATCTTTTATCTAATGTCAATTCTTGGTTCTCATTTTAGTTAACTCTCCAAATCAGTCCTCAGTGCAATAGCGCGAAGCACTATGAGCATGAGGGACGGTGCTGCACCAAATGTGATCCAGGTATATTATTCATTCCTCCTCTCATTTTCCCCAAACATAATTAATTTTATCTAAGGAATCACTACATTATTTCTGTGCTATTCTAAAATCTCCCTTTCCTTGTATAAATAATACTACCATCAAGTTGCAATATCTGTAATTGTACTCTTGAATAAACCATAGGAAGGCAAAAAATTTTTTAAAAATTATTTATAGCTCCTCAACCACCTCCAAAAAAGCAAAAGCAATTAAAAAAATTCCTGTACCTAATCCTTGCTGGAACCCAATTAGTAATAAAATCTCTCAAGGAGGAAAGCAGATTTATAACCTTATTTTCCCTTTAATAACCTCACAATTTAAGTGCTCAAAGTGTAATATAATAACAGATAGATATAGAACTGCTACTAGATACTGCTATCACCTTGATATTTTCCTCCTTGGACATATTCACAGTGGAATTGTCGATCGCCTGGAATGCCTCTCCTGATGCTATATCTTCTTTTTATATCACTGCTGAGAGTCATAAACTGTATCAGGATACTACATGTCTAATTCATGTTAGTAGAAATGTGACTATGAGTTTTCATGCCATGTATGTATTCCCAGATCTATGTCTGCTTCTCTCCTCCCTGCCATTCATTTGCACTATCCAAATGTTCCATGCTCAGCCACTGCAAAGTGTATTTCATCTCCTAAAGACTAAATATGACACAACCTGTTATAGTGGACTGAGTAAAATACTCACTGAATAGAAACCAGTAAGACTTGCACTAACATCCTTCTTCTGACACATGCCAGCTCTGTGACAATGGGCATATCTCTCATCCTTTTAGTGTCTGAACCAATTCTGGAAGTCTAGAAGTTAGAAACAAGAATGGGTTATCTACACTGATGGAATGAGTTTTCATACTGGCAATTCTTTCCACTAATAACACAGTTCTCTACCCCACCCACCCAAAAGATTAAAAATGAGTAAAATATGAGATATTCAACAAGATTTTTAAAATACCCACTATAGGAGAAAGAGAGGTGATGGTCCACCTCAAATGCACCTCTAATGCAAGTGAAATTGTCCTTGGGGTTTGAGTATGACAGGTGAGTCTACCTCATAACATTGTCTTTTAGGCTTTTCACTAACAAAACCCTCTTTGATAGACATCTAAAATTTTATCAAATTTTTACGTATCAGATAGTGTTACCACAGGGTGCTAGTACAAAAGGCTTTCTTATTAACCTGAAAGAACCTAAGAATGGCAGAGATTACACTCAGGATGCTAGTTGTTGCTAAAGAGGAATAAAAGAAGTATACATATTTCTCACCTGTATATATGTTCTCACTTTCACAGAAAAATCACCATGGTATTATGGCATCAAAACCACCAAAACAAGCAAAAACTCAGAAATATTAATCTAATTAATTTACTAATTTAGTTAATTTACTAACCACCTATAACAAAAATCTGTTCAGTGATACACAGATGCATCTTTACCTATTATGTAGTGTAGGTGACATGGTCACCAGTTATAGTCTCTTGTCAAGTATTTCTTAGTTCTCCTGTCAGGTTGTTCCAAACAATTAGTAGTCTTTATCAAGCTGGAAGAAAAATCTTTCCTGGGATGCACCTTGGGGCTTTGTTGATAATCTCATGGGTTTTAGATTTTTTTTTTCTTTTTAAGGAAAGTATATGTCTAAGAAATGCACTGCCACCTCTGAAAGCATATGTTTACCATGTGGCCCAGATGAATACTTACATACCTGGAATGAAGAAGATAAGTGTTTGCTGCATAAAGTTTGTGATAGTGGTGAGTCCATCTGTACCTCCTCTGAAGTGCAGTGTTAACTTTTGCCCTCAAAATTATCTTTTCAGGACATATTTTATTCCTAGAATCTATCAGAATAACTTCTTTCACATTTTTGTAGATGTGTAGCTATTTTTTTTTCATATTAATGAATTGTCACTGTGGGTGACCAGAGATCTCATTTGGAGTCACCATCAGAAAACTATATTTTATTTGTTCCTCGTGATGGGAAAATTTAGTCCTGGAAATTTAGCTTAGGTTTACTGACATTGATTCTGAAAAGGGCTTTATGTCTCCACCTATCTCCCAGTTTCTTTTAAAGGATTAGGGACTATTAAAAACTAAAACATCCAAAACTATGTGATTATCCTAATAGATGCAGAAAAAGTCTTTGACAAAGTACAACACTCATTTATGCCAAAATATCTACAAAATAAAGACATAGAGGACTTTTCTTTAATATCAAAAGGGTTAGAGAGAGCTTATAGGTTTTGGCTGAGAAAGTATGAATATGGAAACTTCACCTCATGTGAAAGCACCCGATTTAATTTTTTTTATTCCTCACTGTCTAGTAATGACCCTGACTCATTGCCATCTTCTGGAAAATAAAGATTCATTCAGTTCAACATCAAAGTTAATTGAAACAGATCATAATCATAGCTAGCATTTGTACAGTGCTTCATAACTTGCAAGCTTCCAAATACCAAGATGCTTTACCACTAGTTCACTACAATGAATATTTGATGAAAACTCCTAAGAGGCAGGGAATGTTTCATTTTGTCTTTGGATCCTAAGCCTTTCTCAACGTACTTGGCACATCAGCATTTAATAAATGCTACAGAGTGCTATGCCATGCCTTGGGGGAAATAGAAATTCTATATGACACACAGCCCCTTATCTTATATGGAATTATATTGTAGCAGGGTGTTATGACGTAAGTACAAATACGCAATTACACATGAAATGTGTATTAGAGAAAAGCAAAACAGAATTCTGTATAAGGTCCTGCAAGATCAAGAGAATTAAGAGAGATCAGTTTCAAGGAGAAGGTGGTGTACTTGTCTTGGGTTTTAAAAGATGGGAATTCAGCAGCAAAAGTAGGTGGAAGGGAGAATATTCTAAATATTGGGTCCAGAGTGAGCAAAGGCAAAAAAAAAAATAACAAGGCATATTTGAGGGACAGAGAGCACTACAGTTTGGGAGAATAGTAATATGAGATTAGGCTGAAAAACTAGGGTGGTGCCAGATTGCAAAGGGCCTTGAATGTCAGGGAAAAGAGTTTGAACTATACTCAGTAAAAACTAGAACCGCTGAAGATATGGAGCAGAGATACATGACCAGATCTCTGTATAAGGAAATCTGTTTTGATAGGTTAAGAGGATTGACTGGAAAGGAGAGATGGCAAGACCTGTTAGTATGCCATTGCAATAAATCAGGCAGGTGATAATCAAGGCTTAAACCAGGGTGATAGTTCTGAAAAATAGTTTCCCATTTCCAGAGATAAGCAGGTATTTGTGTGAGCAGAGTTGGAATTAACAGTGTTTGATGAAAGAGTCACCGATAATACTAATGTGTTGAGCATGACAGTGCAACAAACCAAAATAATGGAGTCAGAAGGCTAAGGAAGGAAGCAGACATTCACTGATTACTCTGTGCCAGGCACCGTATGAAGCTTCATACAAATATTTTCTCAATTGATACCCACAACAATCATGAGAGGTAGATACTATTATGGTCCCCATTTTACAGATGAAGAACTTGAGAGAAACAAAGGTTAAATGACTTGCTAGTAAGTTGTCTGAGGCTGGATTTGAACTCAGGTCTTTCTGACTCTAGGTCCAACCCTTTATTGACTCTTCCACCTGGCTGTCTCTGAGAGCCAAATTTAGGAAGGAATATAAGCTCGTGTTGTTTTTTTTTCAACAAGACAAATTTAAAGCACTGGTGAGGTAATCAAGAGAAGTCCTTCGGGGTACTTGGAGATATAGGTCAAGACTGAACCAAATAAAACTAAGGTGATATTTAGGGAGAGAATTGAATGGGACAGTGTTGACAGTCAGGAGGAATTGCAGAGTATGTGTAATGATGGTAGTCCTGAATTGAGAAACGATACTGATGTTAGCCTACAAGGTCTATATGAGTTAACAAGTTAACAATGTGATGTGGACACCAGAAACAATGATGCAAAACTTAGACTGCATTAACAAAAATATAATGTCCAAAAATAAATAAGTAAACAAAAATGCCTTCAGCCCTCTGCCCTCTGCCATGGGAACACTATAGCTGAAGCCTGTGTTTGGTTCCCTATTGTAGAAAGGACATTGATTAGCTGGAGAGCATCCAGCAAAGGGTCACCACGGTGAAGCAGGGTTATATGGTCAAATCTTTTGGGAATTCTTTGAAGGAAATGGGATGTTTACCCTTGAGAAGAGAAGACTGAGAATAGACATGATAGTTTTCTTCAAGTATTGGAAGGCCCTTGTGTGGACGGATGTGAAGTATTCTGCTTGACGCAACAGGAAAGGACTAAATGCAAAGGGCAGACGTTTTAAGCAAGCAAATTTAGGGTTTTGATAAAAGAAAAAGAAACTCTAATAATTAGAGCTAGGTTACCCCTGAAGGTGTTTGGCAGAGAGTAGATGACCATTTGTTTAGTGTGTTGAAGAGGACATTCTTGTTCAAGTATGTGGACCAAATAATAGATCGTACATTTTTTTAACTTGAAAATGATGATCATCCAGTCCAACTTCCTCATTGAGGTAAAGTGACTGGGTCCATGAGAAATTCAAGTTATACAACCTCAACTGGGCCCTCACTGCTGCTAGGTAATTTTACTATACTTCCTGTATCAACTCACTATCCCAATTTGCAGTGACTATTCCAAACCTTTTCATCCCTCTTCAAACCTCACATGGCTCCTCTTCCACCCACCCACTAAGCTGAGGACCTTGCTTCATATTTCACAGAAAAAATTGGGACCATTCACCATGAACTCCCTCATCTCCTATCACTCAGAAGTCTTCTGCCACTATCTCCTCCTTCCCCCCTGTCTCAAATGCCCTTACTTCTTACCAAGGCTAACCCCTCTACCTGCCCAAATGATCTCATTCCATCTCCTCCAACAGTTTGCCCCCTCTGTCATCCCCACTCTTTCACTTGTTTGCAGTCTCTTCCTCTCCACTATCTCGTTTCTTACTGCCTGCCAACATGCCCATGTTTCCCCCATTCTGGGGAAGAACCCTCACTTGATCCTTCCATCCCTGCTAACTATCATCCTATTTCTCTTTGACCCTTTTTAAACTAAACTCCTCAGAAAAGGCTGTGTACAATAGGTACCTCCACTTTTCTCTCACTCTCTTCTAACCCCTTACAATCTGACTTCCAACCTTACCATTCCACTAAAATTCCTTATCATTCCTCCCAAGTTACTAATCTCTTAGTGCCAAATCCAGTGATCTGGATTTGGCTTCATTTTCCTTGACCTCTCTGTTGTCCCTGACACCATTGATCCCTGTCTTCTCCTTGATACTTTCTTCTTTCCAGGTTTTTAGGACATCACTTTTTTCTGATTTTCCTACCATCTATCTATCTGGCTACTCCTTTGTCTCCACTGGATCCTTCTTCAGATGATACACTTTAACTATAAGTGTTGCTTAGGGTTTTGTCTTGGACTCTCTTCTCCTTCTCCTTCTATACAACTTCACTTGGTGATCTTATCAGATTCCATGAATTGGATTATTTACCATGTTGATGATTTTCAAAACTACCTTTTCTGCCCCAGTCTCTCTGCTTACCTCCAGTTTCACATCTCTATCTTTCAGACATCTTGAACTGGGTGTCCAGTAGACATATTAAAACTGATGTGTCCAAAACAGAACTCATTATATTGCTCCATTAACCCTCCCCATGCCCTTCTCCCTGACTTATTAACTACGTAACTTATTAACTATAGATGGCAACACTATCCTCCCAATCCCTCAGACTCATGGCCTAGGAGTCATTCTGGACTCCTCATTACTTCTCACTCCCATATGCAGTCTTTTGTCAGGGCCTGTCAATTTCACTTTTGTAGTATCTCTTAAATACATCCCCTTCTCTCCTTTGACACTGCCTCCACACTGGTGCAAGCCTTCATCTCATCATGCCTGGGCTGTTGCAAATCTGCCTGCCTCAGGTCTCTCCCACTCTAATCTATCCTCCATTCAGCCACTAAAGTTATTTGCCTAAAACATAGGTCCAGTCATGTCACCCACACACATTCAATAACTCTAGTGGATTCCTATTTCCTCACGGAACAAATACAAAATGTTCTGTTTGGCATTCCAAGTCTTTCATAACTTAGCCCTCTCCTACCTTTTCAGTATTCTTACTCCTTACTACTCAACATGTACTCTTCCATCCAGTGACATTGGCTTCTAGACTGTTCCATGAACAAGGCCTTCTATCTTGATGACTCCGGGCATTTTTTCTGACTGTTCCCTTATTCCTCCTCCACTCTGACTGCTGATCTCTCTAGCTTCCTTTAGGTCCCAGCTAAATTCCTGTTTTCTACTGGAAGCCTTCCTCAACCCTTCTTAATTCCAATGCCTTCCCTCTTTTAATCATTTCCTATTAATCCTGCTTTACCTATATTTGTTTATATATTGTCTCCCCTATTAGATTGTAAGCTTCTTGAAGAGAAGGATTATCTTTTATTTCTTTTTTATCCCCGGCACTTAGCAAAGTTCCTGGCACATAGTAGGTGTTTAATGTTTATTGAATGAATGAATGCCGAGGTCATACTGGTAATGGATAACAGAGTGGAGAATGATACCCTGTTTCTCTGTCTCCAAAGCCGGAATTCTTTCCACTGTATCAGACTAGATAGTCTATGAGGTCTCTTGTGACTCTAAGGCTCTGTGTGTATGTGTACCAGCTAGTGGTGGACACTGTCAGATATCCTGTACATCTATAAGAGTGTTGACAGGTCAAGTGATTACAGTTGCTTGAGGCCAGAGTGTGCTGGTTAAAACACTGAGCCAGAGGGATGTTGAATGTGAAACACTTTTGGAACCATGCAAACCAAGGACTTCTACAATGACAGTCTTGGGAATCATCCACCTCTCTACCCATTCATGTGAGTCAATGTTACCCCTTCAGAATCTACCCACTTGGGCATAATTTTTGAATGGGTTGTCTTATCTCTGTGTTTCTGGGAAGAGCAGGGAAACTGAAGTCTGTGTCTCAGCTGGTTAGTACAGTAGAGCGCTAGTCCTGGAAGCAAGAAGACTTGAGTTCAAATCCAGCTTCAGATAGTTATTAGCTCTGTTACCCTGGATAAGTCATTTAACCCCTTCCTGCCTCAGTTTCTTCAACTGTAAAATGGAAATGATAATAGCATTTACCTCCCAGAATTGTTGTAAGGATCAAATGAGATAATAGTTGCAAAACACTTGGCACAATGCCTACAAATTTATAGGTACTTAATAAATACTTGTTTCCTTCCTTCCTTTATCAACTTCCTGTCTTCTTTCTTCCCTTCTTTCCTCTTCCCTTCCCTTCTTCCTTTTTCCTTTCTTCCTTCCTTCTTTACCTCCTTCCTTCCTTCCCTCCTCCCTTCCCTCTTCCTTTCCTTCTTCCTCCTTTCTCTCTTTCCTTTCTTTTTCCCTTCCTTTCCTCCTTCCTTCCCTTCTCCCTTCCCTCTTTCATTCTTTTTCTCCTTCCCTCTTTCCCTTCTCTTCCCTCTTCTCTTCTTTGTTTCTTCCCTCCCCTCTTTCCTTCCCTTATTCTTTTTCCCCTTCATTCCTTTCTTCTTTACTTCTCTCCTCCCTCTCCCCTTCTCTTCCTTTCCATTCCCTCCCTCCTTTCCTCCTTCCCTTTTTTCTTACGCTAGAAATCTGGTGAAAACTAGGAAGTCAACTTTAATACTTAAGAGAGGGATAAGAAAGTATCGTTGAGAATAATATATGTGTATTTATATATATAAACATATATTATGTTATGTTATATTACATTGCATTTGATGTATGGTGTTCCAGAAGTCTTAATGCTACTAAACATAGGACACCCTGTATACTTCAGAAAAGACTGGCTTACTTCCATTCTATGAGTGTGTAGTTCAAAAGAACTCCACACCCAAGCCCCAAGTGTTTTATCAGTGTCACATCTGGGCAAGAAGTCCAGACCCTTACAGATTCACTTTGATGTCAATAGGTAGCAGGAGGGCTGAACCAGATACTACAATGTGGGAGCAGGGAAAAAATGGGAATTTCCCCACAACTCTAGCATGGCCCAAGGCCATGAATGGAAATAGGGATTCCCCCGCCATATCAAACATAATTTCAAGAATGTGATGGTGGGGCCGGCTTCTCTTTGCAGCTAAAATGGAGACTTTAGGAACTTAATCTACAAGAGTTGTGTGACTTTTATCAGGGAGTATAAGGCAGGCAAGCTACTCCCAGGCAAGACCCCAGACTGAGAGATGAAGTAGACCTTAGAGAGGAAGAGAATAAGCATTTATATAGTTCCTACAACGTGCCATTGAATGGGTGTATCTCACTCAAAATAAGATTGTGATAATACCTAAGCCTGAAAGAGCCAGGGTCTCCCATTGCATCCTGGGCCATCTCTAGTCATCCTGATAAATATCATGCCACAGAACCCAGATGACTCAGGAGGTTGGTGACCTTGCATAACCCTCCTTCACTCAAATCCAAGTCAACTGCAAGTCATGTCATCATCTTGATGTCATGGTCCTCTTCAAGAATGAAGGACAAACACAACAAAAAAACCACATGCCAGACACTGTACTAAGTGCTTTTATAAATATTATATTATTTGGTCCTCACAACATGATATAGGTACTATTATTATTTTTACAGATTTTTTATAGATGAGAAAACTGAGAGAAACCAAGGTCAAATAACTTGCCCAAGGTCACTCTGTCAGTATCTGAGGTCACATTTACACTCAGATCTTCCTGATTCCAGGACCAACACTCTGTGCATTATGGCACCACCCAATTGCCTCAGTCATTGAGGTCTTATTTCATAGACAAGTTGTTCTTATTTGTCCTTCATTTTCAAAGAGGACCAATGACATCATGGGATGATGTCCACATAGACTACGGCCAGGAGAGATTAAGTGACTTATGAGAAAAATAGGTAGACTCAGAGCTGCGATTTGAAGTCCTCAGATTCCAAATCCAGTGCTTTTTTCTACTGAACCACACTGACTTTGGCTTTTTCTCAAGAAATAATTTTGCTTGCAGTATTTGTCTCCAAATCTAAACTCTGCCAAGCTGGAAGTTGTTTCATTTTTGGTTTTTCTCTCCCTGTTGCCTTGCATGTAAGTGCTTAATCAATATTTATTGAATTATTGAATTGTCTTATGTCCTTTACATAAATACCAAGGCCATGCATCCATGAAGCTTACTACAGCAAAATTCCATTTATTCAGAATATAAACAGTCAAAAAAAATCCAATGACCAGATTTCTAAAAAGCATTTTAAACTATAATTTGATGAAACAGAGCCAATGTAAAATAGATATCAGGAATTTAGGCAAAAAAAAATGTAGCAAACATATGTCATAATGTCAGTAAAGCTTTAGCTCTACATGGTTTAAGATCAACATATCCTAAGTTGGGGACTGGGTTCCTATCTCAGCTCTGCCCCTTCCTGCCATTGGGCAAATCATTTTACGAAACTTTGGGACAAGTCACTTGAGCCTCAGTTTCCTCAACTGCAAATGACCCATTAGACCAGATGATCTCCCTAGTCTCTTCCAGCTCTAATTCTTCTAATGCTGACACATTTTATATCTACACAACCAGGCAGTAATTAATAATGATCAGAACATCTCAGCCTGAGGCACTTGCAGTATCCTGAAGGCCCAATGTATTTTTTCCAGTTTATTTTGAATGTTAAATATATTTATTATTTTCAATTCGAGAAACATATATTAAGTACATACTACATGTAAGATACTAAGGATTCGATTGCAAATTCAAAAGCAAAACAATCTCCGCCTTCAAGGAGTTTATATTAAAATTTAACCAAAATTTGATCTCTCCATTTCCCATCAACTGAAATGTTAGTTTAATACCACATTCTCTAACTAGTTTGAACAATTGAAACCTTTGTGACCTTGCTACATCTTGTCAGTCCTTTTACTCTACTCTGACTGACCCCATGTTATTTCTCTTAGCGACTGTCTTATCAAAAACTCAAATGTCATCCCCCAACCCCAATATTTACAGCAGCCACCATACTTAGCCTCCCACTTCATTGAGTTTGACAGAAACTCTGATCAGCTCTCCTCCTTTAATCATCAAAACTTCCCAGAATCATCATCTATTCTTTTTCCTTCCCAGTCATGGAAAAAGAGTTATCTTTTCTAAGGATCCCTCCACCTGTACCCTTGATTCCATCATCTCCCACCTCTTCCATGATCTCGCTCCTAGAGTCATACCTTCTTTTTCATATATCTTTTATATCTCCTCCAGTGACCCCTTTCCATAAGTATACCGACATGTTCATTTCACCAGTTCTAAAACAAAACAGAACTCTGACTCCTCTACTCTGTCCACTGACTGTCTCATCCCTCTGCTCTTTTCTTCACATGTCATAATTAGTTGACTTGTGATCTCACTGAAGCAAGTCCCATGTCCACTATGGCAGATCACAATCCAACCATGCCTTGTCTTCATATGTGATTCTACCTTCTCTCCTAGATTTGATACCCAAGTATTTAGAAGGTTTTCACTAAGCTTTTTGCATGGTGTCACAAATTTGTCCAGGAATACACATTAAGTAAGTATCAGAGTCAAGATTTGGAACCAGGTCCTTTGCACATAGGAGTTAAATTATTTTTATAGCTGGTCTGGAAACTCTGTGTATCTTCTGCCTCTTTTCTGCCATTCCATCACCACCATTGCAGGATTAGAGAGGGACACATAGAACCAGGGACATTTTATAATTTTCTTTGTTCCATAGGTTGCCGTGGCCAAGGAATGAATCACCTTAGTGCCAAATTTTTGTTGACTCATTCTTGTGGCCCCTCTCATTCCCTTGGCTTACAAAACATCTCTGCTTGTTTTCCTACCTCTTTAATTAC
This sequence comes from Notamacropus eugenii, assembly GCF_028372415.1. Taxonomy (NCBI): domain Eukaryota; kingdom Metazoa; phylum Chordata; class Mammalia; order Diprotodontia; family Macropodidae; genus Notamacropus; species Notamacropus eugenii. The sequence continues at coordinate 394,472,929 of NC_092875.1, forward strand.
TCCTTCTCTGTCTCCTTTGGGAACTCTTGCACTCTTTCCAACCCACCAAAATGACTGTATTATAAGGTTCTGAGGTTCTGCTCTTGACTTTTTGTCTCTATCTCTATCTGCCTGACTCTCTGTCTCTCCTCTGTCTCTGTCTGACTCTCTCTCTGTCTCCCTCTTCCTTCTCCCCTCTCTTCCTCTCTTCTCTTTTCTCTCTGTCTCTGTCTCTCTGTTTCTCTCTCACACATACACACACATATACATCTCCCTTTTCCCTCCCTTCCACTTATCTCTATACCTTGCTGAAATCTCATTTCTTCCATGGCATCAGCCATGAAGGTTACACAGATGATAGCCAAGTCTAAATTTCTAGCTTGACTTATCTCCAAAAATCAGGGTCCATCCCTCCAACTTCCCATAAGAAATGTATACCTGGATGTCCCACAAATAATTCAAACAAACATGGCCCAAACCAAGCATATTACCTTTCCTTAAATTCCAAGTCCTCCTTCCTTCTTTACTATTTCTGTCAGGCACTACCACTTACCCAGTCTCCTATATTCCAAACTTTGGCATTACCTTGGACTCTTTCTTCTCCCTTACCTCTCATTCCCAATGAGCTGCCAGGTCCTCTGCTTTGGCTATATCTCTTACATTTGCCCCTTTCTCTCTATTTTCACCACCGCCACTCTAAGTAGAGTCATGCATTCCCACCCATCCAGACTATTGCCACAATCTCATACCAGGTCTTTCTTCTTTTCCTCTCTCCTTTCTCCTGTCTATGCTTTACACTGCTGCCAGACCAATTATTTTCCTAATGTATGTTAGGTCATTCCCTTTCTCATAATTCTTCAATGACCCCTTTCTGTCTATCAAGTCAAGTTCAACCTACTTTGCCTGGCACTGTGTGTTACCTCACCCTGTTTCTCTCGCCTTATTTCATTTGCTCTCTTTGGTGTCTTCTTTGTTCAGCCAAACTAGACTCTCGCTGCACACCCTGCCTCGAACCCCTGGCTCAGCGTGCACAGTATTCTCTGGCCTAAATGTCTTCCCTTGTAGTCCCCACCCCTTTACCACCTGCTGATCTCTCTAAAAAAGTCCAACTCAAATGCCACTCCCTCTATAAAACTTTCCCTATTAAAAAGACTTCCCATCACTTAGACTTCATAAAGAACTTTGTACCTCCTTCATACTCTTACCATGTTCTGTTCTGTATTCCAGTTCTTTGTATATGTGTCATATTACTCTTTTGGATTGTTAGTGCCAGGGAGGGTGAGGATCACATATTCATTTGCCAGAATATTACACTCTATTATAGTAAGCACTTAGTAAACCTTTGTTGAATTGAATAGTATTGTAATGTATTGTAGTGGAAAGACACTGGAGTTACCACATTCTTAGACTGAAGAAAACTGTTTGAATTCTAGCTCTTCCATTTATTAGCTGTGTGTCCCTAGGCTTGTCACTAAACATCTCTGGGCTTCTGTTTCTTCATCTGTAAAATTGGAACAGTAATTCTCTCCCTTCTTTTTTTTTCAAAATTATAAGAAAAGCAGGCTGTAAACTTTCAAGTTTATATAAATATGAGGTGGTAGTAGTGGTGGTGGTGGTGGTAGTAGTGGGGGTAGTAGGAGTAGCAGTAGTAGGTAGTGGTAATAGTGGTAGTTGTTGTAGCTGGAGGAGGAGAAGGAGCCGCAGCAGCAGTAGCAGTAGTAGAGTAGCAAGAATAGTGATGTTGATTAAAAAATCCAAGCTTTTAAAACTGGGGGAAACATTTCTGGAGATTTTAACACAGAAAGTGCGACAGTGTCAAAAGAATATTGAATCCTGAAGGATTCAAGCATGTATCCCATCTTCTCATAGAAACTAGGGCAGCTGGCTTTGCTTTGACAGTTTCAGTTTGGGATTTGTAATAGTAAAGATGCGTGAAGAATCTCCCTCTCCCCTCTGCAAAGGTTTGAGTGGGATCTGGCCTTTACCTCTTTTTCTCCCTTTCAGGAAAAGGTTTGAAAGTAGTCCATCCTGGCAATCAAACCTTCCCACGGCAGTGTATCTGTATCCCTGGGTACTACTGGAGTGACGACTTTGACAGCTGTCAACGCAATGGAAAATGTGACCCAGGCTTTGAAGCTGAAAATCCTTGTAAGACCATTTTATTTTATGGAATTGCATGTTCTTGTTTTATAACAGGAAACAATATCTTCAGGTATACACTTGCACCATGCTGGTAATGACAAGCAGAGGTAGGCAGCAGCAGCTGCAGACCCCAGACAAACATTTTCCCTGGGGAGATGATGGAGGAGTGGATCTGAACAATAAGCAGACTACAGAGATTATTCCCCACACCCACAGTCTAGTTAAATGAGATGAGATCCAGTTAAACAGATGGAATGGGAATCTTTTATCTCCTTTCAAGGCTCAGTTCAAGTCTTTCCTCTTGATCCTCTCCCTTGGTACTCTCCCTTCTAAATACAAATAGCTCTCTATTTACTTGGTGTCCATTTAGCATTTACTTGTCTATACATACGTTATCTTCCTCTAGTATAAAGACTGGCAAAGTGCAGTCCACAGGCCAAATCTGGATGCCACCTGCCTTTCTACAGCCTCCAGCTAAGAATGGTTGTTACACTTTTAAATAAAGTTTCATTGTATTTAAAAATGTATAAAAGAAATTATTACTAACTAGCAAGTTGTACAAAAATTGGCCTGCTCACTTAGTAGATTATAAATTCCTTGAGGGCAAGAACTGCTTAGTTTCTGACTTTATATTTTCAGTGCCAAGCATGTTATCAATATTCAATAAATACTTGCTGATTTGTTGAATTGAAATGAATAAACCTAAGTCTATGATGTTGCCCCTTTGCTCCATAGCTGTAGGAATCTTTCCCTCAGCACCTCCAGCCCTATAGAAGGAGTGAAGCAGACCTTGTCCTGCAAACGGTAATAAGGGGCTCACAAATAGATATTTTAAACCTGTGGAAAAGGTCTTTCCTCAGAACTCCCTGGATGTTTCCTCTTACTTCTCTAAGTCTGGTTCTACATTAATTCAACTAAATTCAGCAAAGTTGAATTCCATACTTTTGAAGTTGAAGGCATCACACTAGCTACCACAGGATTTAAAGAAGGGTAATATGGGTTCTAGCACGAGGTCTGACCCTCATTGGTTAGTTACGTTACCTGAAAATAAGCAAATAAGCTCTTCTGGACTTCCAATAACCTGTGACCCCACTGATGGGAATATTCTCTCCAAAGTGCAGAGAACAATAGAAAAACAGAAAAAAGCAATTTAGCAAAATTAACCAACACATTAACTGAGTCTGACATTGTATACAATGTTTTACATGTCTTTTTAAAGTACCAGTTTAATGATATTATTCCCTCCCTCTATAAACTCCTGTGATTCCCTTACCTCTAGAATCAAATAAAAATTGCCCTAGCATTTAAAGGCTTCACAATCTGGCTCCATTCTCCTTTTCCAGCCTTATTACCTGTTAATCCCCTACACACAACATAAGCCAATCAAATCAGCCTTCTTAATTTTCCTCATTCGTGGCACTCTTTTCCATATCTATGACTTTGCATTTAGTCCCTAGGGGTCTGCTGGAGTCAGCTGCCATCAGCTCAAAAAAACGAATTATTAAGTTTTCAGTGTGTTTACACCTCAGAAACCAGGCTACAGATTAGGGCTTGGTTTACTGTTTTGTTGATTGTCTAGACTTAAGAAAGTGTTAATAATACAGATAAAACTTAAACGTGTATGTGCATTAACTTCCCCCCCTCCATCTCTCCAGCCTGGTTGTTAAACATTTACCAGCACACCCTTGTATTGCCCAGTAAACCTTGTGTTAGCCTAGGAGGGGTTCAGTAGAAGACTCAGACAATGAAGTTATTCACAGACTGGAGATTGGTGACTGGATGCTAAAAATAATGATAATAATAGTAAGGTTTGTAAAGTGTTTTATATCCATTATCTCTTTGAACTTTACAAGACGCCTACCGGTCCTCCATGCCTGAAATGTTCTCCCTTCTCACTGGTGTGTCTTAGAATTCCTAATTTTCTTTGGTGGCTCAGCTAAGGGATCACTTTCTACGTAAAACCTTACCTGAGTTCCCTAAGCTATTAGTTCCTTCTTTCCAAAATTATCCTGTAGCCATTTTCTATATACCTGTGTTTATATGTGTTGCTTCTGGTGACTGGATTGTAAATTCCCTTTTGGCAGGGATTAGGGCACCTAATTAATCTATAACCCTGCACTTCTGCAAAGAAGGAAGGGAGGTGAATTTTCCCATTTCTTTTCTGAGGCCAAACTTAGTCACTATAATTATAAAGCATTCAGGTTTTTTTTTTTTCCCGATTAACATCATTAGAGTTGTGTTTATTGAGTTTTTTTTCCTGTTTATTTCACTCTACCTTAGTTCATATGCTTACAACCTGTGTAAAGGCAAGTCACTTAACTTCCTTGGGTCTCAGTTTCCTCATCTGTAAAATAAAGGGGTTTGTCTTTCAGGTTCCATTGCAGTTCTTAATTTATGATTCTATGAGCCTAGGTATCTTCCCATACTTTTTTGAATTCTACATATCCATCATTTTTTTGTAGCAGAATAATAAGTAAAGTTTGCATTCATGCACTATAATTTAGTTAACCAATGTCCCAACTGATTTTTTTGTTTTTTTTTTTTTTACTTTTTTTCCAGCTTCTTGCTCCCATAAAAGTGCTACCATGTGTATTGGGTCACATATGGGAACATTTCTTGTCTTCGGCTTTTTTAAACTGTGTGCCTGGTGGTGGGATCTCTTATCTCAAAGGTTATGAACTGTTTCTGTCACTTGTCTTCCTTGCAGGTAACTTTCACTCTAGTTCATCACTGGCATATGTACATCCACTTTGCATTTCTCCCTTGCCCTTGGGCCATCTGCAGTGCAATTTTTTCTGATACTTTGGTGCTTGGTGATATGCAGCTATGTAGCATCATTGGGAATCTATTAGTAACAAAAGAGATGAGTTTTCTCTCTCAGGAAGCAGGCTGTATCATTGAAAGCTTTCTATATCTTCTCAACTGCTATTCAGCCCTCTTTTTCCCCTCCTATTTCCTATTCAGTCTAGGTACAATTCAAAGGCATGCTGGTAAATGTTTAATAACTATCTCCTCAAAAAAGTACATATTATACACTCTTAAGTTTCATCTACACTAGTAACATTTTCTTAAGTCTAGACAATCAACAAAACAATAATAAATCCTTGACTTCTAAATGCTAACAAAATTTAATGTTTAAGCAGGCTCCAGCATATACCAGGTATATGCCTACCCAAGAGATATGTATTGGTGGACTAATTTAATTCATTGTGCCTTCAACCACATAACATGATCAGGATTCATCCACTTGCTTTCTCTTGTGTGTATTGCTAGGCTAATTTCTTGTTGAGGAAGCCCTGCTACATTCTGGGGATTGGTGCAGTCATTCATGTGCTGTCCAAAAACAGGGCCTTCTGGAGAACCTCTCCATCTCCAGGAAACCTCTTTTCTTTATAGATCATTTTCCTTGACAGTAGAGAATGTATTGGGTGAGCATGTTTCCAGATCTGAGTTGCTTGATGTTGAAAAACAGCATGGTGGGACAAAATACTCTCCCTACTTGCAACTCTCAAGGAATTTCATGTGACAGTATCACATCAGAGACACTTTGTTGGAGGGGAGCCTTTAAAAAAGGGATTCATCACTTTTTTGTATCATAGATACAAAAATTGCTTTGGAAGCCTATGGACCACTTCTTAGAATAATATTTTTAGATAATTGAGAAAATACTAAATTTCATTTAGACGTTAGTGAAAACAAAGATATATATTTTTGCCCTCCAAATTCCTGGACTTCCTGAAATCTATACATGGACCTCTTGAGATTCTGTGGACTTCAGATTAAGAAGCTCTCCTTTAAAAGCTGTGTTTGACTCTACCAACTCAAATACTTTTTGTGTTGTTTGTATGAAACATGTTTGGATGGTGTTTGGATGTTTGTAATTAACAAACAATAAAAAGAGGGAGCTTGTGTTCGCTACACTTTTCAGTCAGTTGCGTTACTGTGGAGATATAGTTTGTTTTGTACAAAATAGTCTGTGAAAGCCTGCCCTTCCCTCTATTGATGAGTCTCATGTTTTCACTGATGGTTGAATGGACCCTTCTCATAAATACTTTATAGAAGTAAGAAAATAGGCCTTACATGGAACAGGTTTATGTATCAGATTTGGAGATGGAAAGAAAGGACCTAAGAGGCCATATAGTCCAACCCCCTCATTTTACATGTGAGAGAACTGAAGCCCAGAGATGTTTAGCATCTTACCCAAGGTCAGACAGGACCAGTGGCAATGACAAGATTTGCATTTAGATCCTTTGATTTCAAATTCAAGTATCCTTTTCATGGCACCATAATTGTTGATGACGTTTTCTGTGTCACCTTTTGGAGGTAATCATACTACCTGTGATTTTTTTCTTTTCTATGGATGTTCTTTACCCTCTGAAATATTTTAAAAATTGTTCAGTTGGTGCTTTAAAAATTGTGTTACATTATAATAGATTTCTTGGTCCGGTCCGGTTGCTATTCTAAGCTCATTTTATTAGGTGCTGTTTCCATTTCCTCAAATTAGAGTAAGAGTCAGAGTCCAAATACTGTAACTGATGCCTTGTAAGAGATTGCTTTTACCTAGTGCCATTTTTCAGAGTGAAGAGCTTGCTTAAATGGATGAAGGTGTAACTTTTGTGATTCCATATGGTGTCTTCTTAGCAGTCATAAGACCTGGGTTCAAATGTTGCCTATGATGCTGTGACTTTAGGCAAATTACCTTCCTAGGCCTTAGTTTCTTCATTTGTCAATTGGGGGATTTGGGATAAATGGCCTCAGAAATCTCTCTGCTCTAGATCGATGACCCTGTGATTTTAATTTGGTGCCAGTTTTGATCTTTGCTCTAGGCAGTTGATGATCTGATTGTATATAGGCAGCTGATTCTGAAATGACTCCCACATGAGTAACCACTACTTTTGATTTTCTGTGTGGATGATCTGGGAGGAATGAGAATCACCTGTAGGACTGAGAATGTAAATCAACCAGGACAGCCATCTTTAGCTATTTCAAGAGGGATTATACTAGTTCTACCTGGTCCTAGAGGACAGAATGAGTAACAATGGGTGAAAGCTATAAAGAGGCAAATTTAGACATGTGGTATAATTTTAGCTATCATTATATACAATATCTTGATCTCATTTAACTCAATAAAAAAAATTTCCTATTAGAACTGTGAAAAGTGGACTAGGGATGTCTATTAGAACTATGAAAAGTGAAATAGGACTGAATGGGTTCCTCTCAATAGAGCTCTTTAAACAGAACTGGATGACCATGTATTTTATGGAGGGAATTTCTATTCAGGGATGGGATAGCTTGGAGTAGAGAGCCCCAGAGGTCTCTTCCTTCTCTGAGATTCTATGATTCTGTGATTGTAAGAAAGTCAGCACTGGCTTGTGAATGGGAGATATACCACTAAACCATATTCATGCCCACTGCTACAGATAGCCCTAGAGTAGGCCCTCTGGTTTTTAGACAAACGACACATTTAAAAGTTCAATATACTGCCATTTTAATTGAGATGGTGCGCAGAGAAACCAGAAGTGTCCTTTTGAAATTTTCTGAGACCCAGTTAGAGAGGCAAAAAAAGGTGCCAGTAATTAATTCTTTATTTTAACACTTCATTCATGAAACTAGTGACTCTTTTTATGATTTCTTTTCAAGAGTAACTTGTAGCTTTAGCACCAGATAATTGCCTGGTTGCATCATCACATAATGCTGTTGTAATTATACTAGCCTGTGGTTTTTTTCCAGCAAAATTACATAGGGCTCACATGTAACATGTGTTGTTTGCGAAAACTTGTAATTAACTCACATAATCCTAGAAATTTTCATTTTATCAAGCTTTTGAGAAATAGTGTAGAAATATATATATATATATCACTTCATTCCCAGATGAGCCCTTGATTTGGCCAAGAGGGCATAGGAGTTAGAGACAGAAGAGACTTCAAAGAGCCTTTTGTCCTCATCTTAAAGATTGTAATAACTCAGTTATAGAGGTGTATTGATAATGCATTTTTGCTTATTGTTACTATAATTTTGCTTTTTAATGAGATCTTCCCCACCCATTAATGGGCAGAGTTTGATTAGGGGAGATTTGAAGGAAGGCTAATACCTTCTGTTAATTTTCTAATGAGGCACTGGTTCTCATGGGTTGTGATGCCTTCTGGCTCTGAAAAATGTATAAGTACTCTGAGGTGAGGTTTTACTTTGGGGTTACTCATTGGAAGTGTTTGTTTGGCCAGAAGAGACTCTAGGCAGCTGCTAAGGAGCTTTGAAAACACAGATCTTAGTACTTCTCTCTCTGGTAACTCTGTATGTGTGTAATGGTCAGACAGTTGGATCTGTCTGTTGATCTGTGATGTATGTATTGCTTATTTCAGGCACCTGGAAGCCCTGTCTGTTGATTTTGATTTCCCCATATTTTCTTTGAAGTTCAGGGTGCTTTTTCCCCTGAACTAAAAGAATGACACATGTGCTTGATTAAAGTGATTGCTGACCCCTCAAAAGTTGCCTTTCCTTTTAGAAAAACAGATCAAAGAACCTGTGATAGCAGGCCCTCCTGTGTATGTCAGGGTCCATGCTTTCACAACAGAATGTCCCAAAAGTCTGAATGCAGTTTTAAGCCATTAAAGTTTAATAGCTATTAAAGCTATTAGAGCCTAAAACTTCACTAAGACATTTGAGACATCCCTGTAGTACTCTGAGATATGCAGATGAAAGCTTTGTGAGGCAAGTTGTAGAAGTATTGTTGCACTCGTTTTATGGATTAAGAAACTAAGGCTCTGAGAAGTTGTGATTTGTCCTCGTCCATAAAACTAGTATGAATCAATCTTCTGACTCCCAGTCCAGAAGTCTTTCAGCTCTGGCAAGCTTGGCAAAGGTTAAAGTGAAGAGATTTGTCCAAGATCTCACAGAGAGTAAAGAGCAAAGCCAGAATTGGAACCTAGAGCTTCTGCTGTCTACCAGTAAGATTTAAAAAAAAGTGATATAGGAGCAGGTGGCACAATGCATAAGAGCATTGGTCCTGGAGTCAGGAAGATCTGAGTTCAAATCTGGCCTCAGATGCTTGCTAACCCTGTGGTCCTAAGCAAGTCATTTAACCCCAATTGCCTTCTGTGATATTTAATTAAAGTTAATTAATTAAGTTTAGATCATTATTATTAAATTAATTAAAATTGAAGTTCATTAAAATTAATTAATTAATTAATTAAAGTGATATTTAATTATTGGGGGAACAAAATGTTTTACTGTGCTAAAAATCTGAGTGGTGACGGGGATAGTTCAAAGAGAGGAAGGTAATAAGCATCTGATTGAGTGCCTACTCCAGTGTCAGGCATGGTGCTCAACATTTTAGAAGACTAGGAGCTTGGATCAACAGAAAGACTGGCATGTGATATACTTGGACCAAAAAAATCAATAGAGGTTAGCATAATCCAATAAATTATTGAATAGAATTAGAATAATTCAACAGGAGAAGCAGGTGCCTACTACAATATAGGCAGGCAAGACTTGGTTCAATCCTAGACCCTTAGAATTGAAGAGGACCTCAGATGTCATCTCATCTGCCTCCTACCTAAAACATGAATCCCTCCTATGACATCCTCCAAAAGTGGTTTGCTCATCTGTGAAATGAGTTGGAGAAAGAAACTATCTCTGCCAAAAAAAGACTCCAAATGGGGTCATGGGGAGTTGGACATGACTGAAGAGACTGAATAATAAAAAAAAATCATGAAAAAATAAGGAGAGGAGGCATGTATCAATAACTTTTTCTAGGAATTTGGCTATGAAAAGGAGGATAGGCATAAGGCAGTAAAATGGTAAAGTCAAGTGAAGGTATTTTAAGGATAGGAAGATCTGGCCATGTTTGCCAATGATCAGAGGAGTAACTACGGGAGATATAGAGATCATAAATTCAAGAAAGATATCAAAGAGATAATAATCTCTCAGTTGAGACAGGAAGAGATAAGGTAAAAGGCACTAGGAGAAAGGATATTGTTGGCAAGGAGAAAGTCCATATTTTTCTCTGAGATAAGAGAATAGGAGGAGATTTGATATTTAGGATTTGGGAGAAGAGGGAACTCATATTGGATGACTTCAATTTCTTCAGAAAGAGTCTTTGCTAGAAGCCTGTTGTAGGTGGTTTCAAAAGGGATAATGAAGTTTTAGAACAGATGCTGTGGAGAGTTGGACAGATGGTAAATCAAGGAAAAATAAAAAAATTGGCATGCAATGGGCCCAATTGAGAGCAGACAAAATAAATTAGTAGAGGATCTCATTAGTGTGGTTGAGGGACTTCCACCAGGAGCATTCAGCAGTTCAAGTATAGGAATGAAGAAAGCAGATGATAGAAGTGATCCAAGGTCATAGAGTGGAAAGAGATGAGGAGTGATAGAATAGAGGGACAAGGGATTCAAGGACAGAGGACAATATAAAATTTATCTCCAAGATTTCAAAAACAAGACCAGAAAAGGGATTATGGCCTGGGAAAATAGTGAGAGGTGAAGTGACTGAAAGAAGCATTGAAGGGGTCATGAGTGGAGAAATTTAAGAAGCCCTGTTCTAGGTCATGAAGGTGAAGCACTTACAGATGATATGAGATCCAGAGGATGAGCATCCCTCTATGTGTCTGTGATTGGAATGTGAAAGTGAAGAACTAAGGATTTGAGGAGGTTGATGAATTGGGAAGCTGGGGTGTTTGTGGGAACATCAACATGCCTATTTAAGAACCTAAATACAAGGACAGGGTTGAGATTGAGAGAAGACTGATAAGCAGGTACTGAGCTCCTAGAGAAAGGAAAGAGTGATCTGATTAGTACTTAAAACCATCACAAGGATCTGAATGAGGTTATATATCTAGATGGAATGGACCTCAAGTGCTAAGTGATGGTGGGAAGGAGGGGGTCAGGAGGTGGCATTGAGGATCTTGCCTCACTGTATCAGGGGACCTGGAAGAAAGTACATTCAATACCTTCAGATTTTCTGCCCTTAGTAGTCCCTCTGGGGTGGGATGAACTTCTTTTCCATCATTGCAAGGATATGGCAAGTATGTGAGAGGAAGAGACCTGAAGTTAATGGTAGTTTGGTATCAGTTGATTGGGTTTTCCGTAGAGATAGAGAGCTGGATAGGGACATGACAGGGATAGGATTGGTATAGATGGGGATTGAGGTATGAGAAATAGTAGGAAGGAAATCAAGTTTTTGCATAAGCAGCTTTCAGCTCTGAATCATAAGACTTAAGGGTAGAGGGGAGTTTGCTAGCTATAGGACAATGGATCAATTGTCACACCCTTCCCATTAGCAATGGTATTTGTGCCCAGGCCTCAGCCCAGAGTTGATTTGATTATCATGCCCTGAGCAAAATGTGAAAGGGTGGAGTGGGAGTCTGGGCCAAGTCTAGTAGTAAGGGGTGGTGGCAGGAAGCCAAATGGCAAGCAGCTGGCATCTAGAGCCTTAGTGGTTATAGAGGGCTGAGGCATGGTTATTTATTTACCCTCTCATCATCAGCAAGGTCAATTCTGTCCCAGGCCCTAGCTTTGACATGGATTGATTTTTAAATCAATGAGAAGCCGCAGGAATCTGAGACCATATGACAGGAGTTATTTGATTAGTTATAAAGGCCTGGTAATTTGATGGGCATAAAGGAACATGACACCATTTGCATAAAAAACATCTCAATACTTCAAGGTATTGAAGGTTTACCTGCACTAAGGCTGAACTTTAATATTGGATTAGAAGTCAAAAGTCCTGGTTTAAAATTCTGGCACTGTTTTTAATCATGCTCTAGTTGGGATCCTGAGTTGTCCCAAGACTATGTCAATGGATGCTGAGAAGTCTTCAGATATGGGCTTAGTGATGGATTGTGTATCCATCTGAGGACCAGTCTAAGTTATATGGATTTATCCCCAGTTTGGCCCAAGGAGATGAATTTTTTGACCACGGTAACTCTCCAAAACTATCTACTAAGGTCAGAGGGATTGAGTCTGCATTACTGGAGGGGATACCCACACTAACAAAACTAGAGATCCTTGGACTACTGAAGAAGTATTATATGAAGGTCTTTGTTGGGAGTTTATAGGAATTATACTTTAATACTAATGGGAGTATTGGAGCATAAGTATTCTAACTCTTTGACATATAAACTTGGTTCAACAAAAATAACACTTAAGCAAACAAAAATTGATTTTCTGAAAACCATAAATTTCAGTCATTTAGGATTTGTTTTAAAACATGTATATTAGTTTTAACAAAATAATGACAATAGCCTGGCTTACTTCCATTTTCCATTCTGATCTTTTTCTTTTTGTGGCTGTTATTATTAATCATCATTCCTATTATTATTTCTTTTTCTTTTTACATAGCTGTTGTCCATGTGCTTATGGCCCTTTAGTATCTGCTCTCGTTATTCCACATTATTTCATCTCTTCCATATCTGTGTTCTTTACATTTGTAATTTCTTATGGTGTGATAACATTCTATTATTTCTATTACATCTGTATTCTCTCCCAACCACCGCCTGAGCCCTCTGAAAGGGCAAGCATATGATATCAGGTATACACAACATGCCTTTTAGAATTGAAAAACAAGTTCACTGAAATGACATTGAGGTCACGCTTGATATTATTTTCAGTTACTACATACACATACTATTTCGCAAAGAAATCATACAGTCACCCAAATTTAAAGGGAACCTCAGAGATCATCTAACCAACTTCTTCCTTTTGCAAACAAGGAAGTAGACCCAACGAGATTGAGTGACTTGCCCAATAACATATGGAAATAAATAGCAGAGGAAAATAGGAAATAATTAGCAGAGTCAAGACTCAAAAGCCATGTCTTCTGATTCCCAATCCATTGTTTTCTACTACTTATCCCAATTTGGGAGATTGCAGCTCAGGGGATCAGGGATCCAGGCAGAGAGCTGAGGCAGAGAAGGATCATGAACCAAAGAAAACAAGAATCTATACATGGGAATTTGTGTATCAGGCATGGGGCAATAGTGGCGAGGATGGAGATCGACATTGAGCCAAAGGTTTTCTGCAGCAGAAATGAGGGGTTTTATGTGTTGTCTTCTAATTCCTGCTTAGAGCCAGGACTGAGGTGGCAGCAGGCCTGAACCCTCAGGTGGAGACAATGAGACACACCTGGATGGAGCACAGGAGGAGAAAGCAGGGGGAAAGAACAGCAGTGCCACTCAAGTATTGTGATGTGTCACCTGAATAGGCTTCATTGTGTTGTTTTTTTATGCTGCAGTACAGCCAGACAAGGATCCAGGATGTAAGCCATGTCTCATGGGCTACTTCTCCAATGCTTTTTCTTCCAACAAGTGTAAATCCTGGACCAAGTAAGTGAACTTCACAGTGAAATTAAACACACTTGCAAATGAATACACACAGAGAGGAGAGATGGGAGGAATGCTATGGAATTTAAACAACTTGACTAAATGAAGGAAGGGAGCAAGGAAGGAAAGAAGAAAGGAAGGAGGGAGGGAAAAGGTAAAAAGGAAGGAAGGAAGGGACTTAAGTGCCTACCATATATGTCCTGCACTGTGCTAAGTGCAACATTACCTCATTCGATCTTCTACAAGGGGCTATTATTATCCCCGTTTTACAGTTGAGGAAGCTGAGACATATGAGTTCAGTCACATAGCTAGTCGGTGTGTGAGGCAGAATTTGAACTTGGATCTTCCTGAATTCAAGAGACCCAGTGCTCTAATTTATCTTTATGTCCAGACCAGGAGTTAATTCATTCAACTCAATGAAAAAGGACTGATTGAGGCACTTCTTTGACCTTAGTTGCTTCCTATCACTTCCCTCTTATTTTAATAAGGAACATTTTGAAGAATTTTGTCCTAGCAGCTCCTTCCCTACTTCTTATTGATCTTATGTTCATACTTGTTCTTACTTAATTTTTCTATTTCCCTTTAAATTATTTCTCAGTTTTTCCTTGATACATTATTTTCCCTTCTTTCATTGCCATAAATTTATCATGTGCCACTTACAGGTAATAGGAAATAGTAATAATTTTTAAAAAGGGATTAAAAACCAATCTAGAAAGATGACCATGGCTTAGTGAGCAGACCACTGATAACAAATGTCTCAGCCTTAGCCAGGCTGATTCCTGGATGGCAGCTGACAGCTGCTGTCTTGACTGTCTTAGAAGCTTTTCTAACCAAATGGGACTGGACTGAGTTTGAGCTCCAGCGGGCAGAACTTTGGAGAACCCAGGGTCAGCATTCAGAGGGAGAATTCGGTAGAGGAAAAATAGGAAATCCTTCATGAATTTGCATTTTACATAAATATATTTTAAAGGTAGATTTTAATTATTTTTAATAAATGCTTATAAAATGTAAAGAAGTCTTTTAAGTAGTTGTGATTAAAGAGGGTAAGCAGTTATCTACCATAGACTTTTAATAATTTTCCAAAAAACAGTCACATTTTCTTAGGAGATCTATTTTATACTTTTTTTCAAAACAAGATTCCATGAAAATTAAACACAAATTATATCATGATTACTTGTGTTCCCTGGGCATTTATTTCCATCTGATTTTTTTTCTATTCCACTTAGCCATTTTGTAAAAGCTTTCCATGTTTCCAACTTGTCCATCTTTTCATAACCATTGGAATTTGTCACTAATCCACCTTAATTCAAGAAGGGATACTCAGCATTTCCTTTACCAAAAATATAAAACTGAGTTATAAATGACCATATTTCCATATATTTGCTAGGGAACATTGACTGGGGTTTTCATTGTGTTTCTTCTTTTCTTTTTTGAGAACATAATGTAAAGTCATTAATTTACATATCTATTTTTTATTTTGCAGCTGCACCAATCTTGGAATGGTAGAAAAAACTCCTGGAACTGATAAGTCAGATGTGGTTTGTGATCCTTTGCCACCTGAAAAACCAAAACATGGTATATGATTTACAAAAACACATGGTGGTTAGAAGACATGCTCCAACAATGCGATTTCACATTCTGACTAAATAATGTGCTATGACTTGAGTAGAACTGTTTACTTTTCATTTTGTGTTTGGAATGACACCAATTATTAGTATAGTAATTAACCTTCCATCAATATTTCTATAGCATGAGTCATTCTGAGGGTATTGACTCGGAATTTCCTGGGTTGGTACTTGGGAAACAATGTTTTACTTATGTAGACAGGAAAAGAAAAAAGATCTAGGTATGTAAATGGGCAAAGATAGCTTTGACATCATGGCAGGGGTGGGTAGGGCAGAGTGGCGCCACGCTGGGAGTCATTCAGGGGCCAGCAATGTGATAGAATCCAACTCTGATTAATCAAGAAAAGTAAGAAAGTTTGCAAAGTGGGAGGTACTTAGACTGGTGGAAGGGAAGGTTCTTCTTTGTCATGTTTGTTTCAGGTAGAGGCCAGACATGGCCAACTGTAGGGATGCGTCTGTCATAAGCAGAAATGAAAAACTGAATAGTCAAGCGTGAGGAATTAGAGGTGGAGGTGGATGGATCTTTGTAAACTGTGTGAAGACAAATGAGGCAGAGAATAGTGGAAAAGAGTAGATCAGATCATGTTGGAGCACAGCCTGGCCACCCGAGGTGCCCACATTGAGCAAGTATAGAGATAAAGGAAGTAACCGAGCTCCAGCTTAAGGAAATTCTCAGTTCTGTCATTTTAGGATCCTCTCTTATAATGATGGCATTTATTTAGCGTTTTTTTCCCAAATTTATTAATTTTTTTTCAGTTTTCAACATTGACTTCCATAAGTTTATTTTAAGGTTGGCATTTATATAAGGTTTTAAGCTTAGCATTTATACAGTGTTTTAAGGTTCACAAAGCACTTAAAGATGTTATTTCATTTAATCCTTATGATAACCCTGTAGGTTAGGTGCTGGTTTTTGTCCCCACTTTATAGATGGGGAAATGAAGGCTGAGAGAGATTACTTGTATAGGGCCATGTCGCTACTAAGCATTTGAGATTAGATTTGAACTCAAAGTCCAGCACTCTCTCCACTGTGATACCTAGCTGCCCTTTATTCTGTGACTCTTGAAGGAGTAGTGTGTTCGTCCTTCGTTGCCAAAGAGACCATGCCATCAGAGAAATGATGACATGATTTGCACTTGACTTTGTTTTGAGTGAGGGAGGGCTGTGCAGGTCACCAGCTTCACTTCTCCTCCAGAGTCATCTGAATATAGTGACCAGATATTCATCAGGATGACTGGAGATGACCCAGGATGAGGCAATTGGGGTTAAGTGACTTGCCCAAGGTCACACAGCTAGTAAGTGTCAAGTGTCTGAGGTGAGATTTGAACTCAGGACTTCCTGACTCCTGCACTGGTGCTCTATCCACTGCACCACCTAGCTGCCCTCTTGAAGGAGTAAAAGATTTGAAGAAGGTGGTAGGAGCTAGAAAGGATTTCTTCCAACTGTTTGAGCAAGGCCTGTTCTACTGCGTCACCGTGGTGTGGAGCTGAGCTTGCTGTTATGTCAGTGGGACACATAGTCTAGCAGAGCCCTCAAGGCTCAAAAAGGCTTTTAACATGCATGAAGTCACAGAATTTTGGCATTGGAACAAACCTGAAAAGGCAGGTGAATCCAGACCCTACCTGAGAGAACTTCCCTTTAAAATATGCCCGGCCAGTGGTCCTCCAGCCTTTCCTTGAACATCTATCTGCAGGGTAGGGGGACCCACTTCCACAGTGGCAGCACATTCTACATTTTTGGGTGAAGTGAGTCAGTAGAAAATTTTTCTTTATATTGAACCTATTCTGCCTCAGTGACTCACTTAATTCTGTTTTCAGGCTCAGCTGAATAAGTTTAGTCTTTCCAATCAAATGACAGCTCTCTTAAGTACTTTAAGACAGTTCACACCGCCCCTTAAGTGTCCTACTTTAAACTAAATGTTACTTGTTTCATAAACTCATGCCCCTTTGAAAGATCTCTAATCCCTCTATGTCTAATTAGGCAGCAAGAGGATATAATGAGCCGACTGGGGCCGTGGAATTCAAAAGATCTGAGTTCGAATTTAGCTTCAGACTCTGAATAAGCTGTGTGTCCCTGACCAACTCACTTAACTACTCTGGGCTTCAGTTTTCTCACCTGTGAAATAAGGGAGTTGGACTCCCTGTATTCTAAGGTCCCTTCTAGCTCTACATCTAGAATCCTATGATCCTTCAATGACCTAACTGCCCTCACCTGGACAGATTTCAGTTTGTCAATATCCTTCCTAAAATGTGGTACCTTAAACTGAATATCTCAAATGTAGCCTGACTAGAGCAGAGTGGGACAGGACTACCCAGTCAACAATCAGTTGACAAGCTTTTATGAAACATCTACTATGTGCCAGGCATCTCACTTATCCTGGTTTTCTCATAATTCAGTTTGAGATAACAATGGATTTTTTGGCCAGCAAATTAGACTGATGACTCATCTATCCTGCAGTCTGATTTTTCACATGAACTATTGACTAGCCGTGTTTCTCTAGCCAAGCCCTCATAACCTTGACTGTATGAATTCAAGTATAAGAAAATGCACTCTTCTCTACATTTCATCTTATTAGATCCAGCAAATAATTCTGGACAGTCAAAATCTTGTACAATCCTAGTGCTGACTCTAACATGTTGGCTATCCCTCCCATCCTTGTGTTTCTGAGTCTGATAATCACACTTACCATTTATTTCTTATCATTTATCCTAGTCATTGATTTAAAAAAAATGTTAATATAACAACACACAGCACTCTCTTTAAGGTGACATCAGACCATTGGTGATTACTCTTTGGGTTTAGACATTTAACCAGTTACAAATCATCCAGTTCACATGCCATCCTATGTACAAGAATGGCAGGAGACACTTTATCAAATGCTTTGCTGTATGTAAGCCTTTTCCTCATCTAGTAAATCCTTTCAAAAAAGTAAATTAAATTATATTCTTGAGGCAGTTCTCTCCCTTTTCTTTTTCATTGAAGTTGTTTCTCTTTGTTCAGAATCTCATTCTTAAGAACTTATCATTTCTTAGCCAGCTTCCCCTGCAAATCCTGCCTATCCGTTCCTCTAGACGATTTAAAATCTGCTCGCCTAAAATCTGGGATGTATGGAAATGCTATGCCCAACTTTCTCTCCTCTGTCACAAATTTTAAGACTGAGTGATCACTTCACTCTGAAGTTCTTATCGTTTTAACTCCACCCCAGCAACTTGTTTCTATTTGTTAGTAACAATTAGATCCAGAATAAGTATTGTGCTCATTGGTTCCCACACTTTTTGAGGGACAAAATTGTCTTTTAGAAAAGACAAATTATTGGTTGCTTTTCTTAGGTCCAGAGAGAGAACTCCGTCAGAGGTATGAATGACTGAAATCTCCCTTCAGTACTACTGTATTATGCTTCTGGGCTCAGGCTTGTGATTTGTTTCTTTTACTTCTTATCTATTTCCTCCTTCTGTCCAAGTGGTCTGTAGGATATTTTGATGACAATATTGCTTCTGTTTTTGCTTCCACTGATTTTCATCCAAATGCTCTCCATCATGCTTCCATATTTTGTTTCCTGAATTTCCTTACATGAAACACATATTAATGTTCATTGTTATTTACATACTTCCCCTTTCCTTGTCCTATTATTTTTTTCAATATGGCATATTCTTCCAAAATGACCTCAATTGTTGTTCAGTTATGTCTGACTCTTTGTAGCCCCATTTGAGGTTTCCTTGGCAAAGATACTAGAGTGGTTTGCCATTTTCTTTTTCAGCTCATTTTACAGATGAGGAAACTGAGGCAAACAGGGTAAAGTGACTTGTCCAGGGCATACAGCTTCCTTTCTTCTTGCTGTTTCTTTCTAGGATAACTGCTTTGGTGGATATCACAGGGCAACTAGGTAGCACAGTGAATAGGGTGCCAGGCCTGAAGTCATTTTCTTGAGTTCAAATCTGGCCTCAGACGCTTATTAGCTGTGTGATCCTGGGCAAATCACTTAACCCTGTTTGCCTCAGTTTCCTCATCTATAAAATGAGCTGGAGAAGGAAATGACAAACCATTCCAATATCTTTGCCAAGAAAACCCCAAATGGAGTCACAAAGAGTCAGACATGACTGAAAAATGACTCATCAACAAAAAAGTGGCATTTGGTAAACCATTTTCTTCATTATCCTACTATGTTCATTTTAAAACCTTCTTATTCTATGTTAGCAGCATTAGTTATAAAATGGATCACTTTGCATTAAATTACAAAGTGTTTTCTGTTTTTTGTTTGTTTTTTACAAATAAAACAAAAGTAGCAAAAATCAGAAGGAAAGAAGAAAATTGGGGGAAAATTTTTATAGAAAGATATAGAAAGATAAAAGTCTCACATCTCAAATACATAAAGAACTTTGTTAAATCTATAAGAATATGAGTCATTCTCCAGTTGATAAGTGATCAAAGGATATAAATAGGCAGTTTTCTGATGAAGAAATCAAAACAATTTATAATCATATGAAAAAATACTCTAAATCATTATGTTCTATATTGTAAAAATCTGGGGAAATACAACTTTTAGGAACTCTCCATCCCTTGATGAGAGCCAATTACTCTTGTATTTTAAACCATAGTCTAGAAATCCAAATACTGTTTTTGGGTATCACCTTCTGTTGGGGGACATTGTGGGAACCAGACCTATGACCCTACTTCCTCAGTGTAGGGATCTCTTGGTGAGGAATTTCCTCCATCAACATACATTGGAACCTTCTCTGTAACAGAGAGTTGTCTGAAGCCCTGAGAGGTTAAGTAATTTGCCCCAAGTCAATATGTGTCTTCGAGAACCATTTACTTCTCAAATATGCCTTTTTCTTCTGAAGCCCCTATACTGTATTGTAGGAAACGATGAAAATATCTCCTTTACCCCTAAAGTCTTCAGTGTCTTGCCCAGGACTTTATAATCTCTTAGCAAAACCTATCATCTATCATCTAAGTACTAGCTCAGCTAAATTTGGAAAAGTTCACAAGCCTTCAAGTGATGAGGAATTTTTCTTTTGTCACAACTAATTAAGTCACTTGCTAAAGTATGGTGACATTTTTTAAATATCACATTGGTGAATTATGAAGTCTTTATAAAGGTTTATTCTAGAAATGTTGATTTTATATGATTTTGGGGAATGATAAAAGAGGATTTTTTTGAATTTTATAGAATAAAACCAAATATTACACTAATGCATATTTTTCCCCATACAGAATCACGAAAATACTTACACAGTATAATCTTTCTTCTCCTCCTGGCATGTTTGGCAGTAATTACAGTCATCATCTTTGGGATCTACTATAGGAAGGAAGGGAAAGCGATGACAGGTATTGTGTCTCTGAGTAGTTGTTTGGAAGCCATCTCATGAGAAAACTTGTATTTCTGGATGTATGTTTTCTTACTTTGTCAAGTCAAGTCAGCCAGGCTTTATTAAGTGTCAGCTATGTGCCAGAAATGATGCTGAAAATTGTCATGCTAAGCTATTTTTTATTTAAACCAGCCCAAGCAGCCAATCATATTTGATCGATTTTCTCTAAGTGTAAAGAACGTGTGATTTGTTGAGTCCATAGATTCCCAAGCATATCGAACTCTTCTGGCCTTCAAAAAGTTGGAGGTTCTATAGGGCAGCACATATCATGTAGGAGGAGACTGTGGGTCCATTTATTTGTTCAGAAAGCATTTGCTAAATGCAAACTCTAAACATCAAAAATATGACTGTACTTACTATATATATATATAATGTACATACATATAGATATAGAAATATATATACCTATGTACACAATATACACATAAGTATGCACTTTCTCTGTCCCCTTTTCTCTTTTTCTCTCTTCTCTCTCACTTTCACTCTCTCTCGCTGTCAATTTCTATCTCTTTCTCTTGTTTCCTCTCACTCTTTCTCTCTCTTTTTCTCACCCTCTCTTTCCCTTCCTCCCTCTCTCCCTTCTATGGCAGTGCTACTTCCAAAGCTCCCTTGCTTCCATTTAAAAAACTAACATTTTAAGAAGTATTATAGCAATGTTTGCTGCTGTTGACTGAACCTCACCTCTTACTCCTCCAGTCTTCTGTGGTACTTATGGACTGCAGCATTTTACATAGTCCATATTATAAACTGGTTGTCACCTACATAGCATTTATTACATGGGGCCTCTTGCACTTAATTAAGGAAACATTTACTAAAAGCATAGTATATGCAGAGGCACTATTCTAGGCACTAGAGGCACAGCCCTGATTTTTAACCATGTCTTATCTCCTTAACAAGATTGTAAACTCCTTGATGTCAGTAGGACCTTGACTTATGTAACTTTAGGTAACAGCACCCAGCGTAGTGTCTTGCGTTTATTAGGGACTTAACAAATATTTGTTGAATGAATGAATAGGTATAACTGTATTCACCACTGTGTGTGTGTATGTGTGTGTGTGTGTGTATGGATCACATTTTGATTTTTAAAAAGTAAAAATAACTTTCTGAGGAAAGAGCCAAAATGTTCTTCATCAACTGTCACCATTAAGTAGATACTAGAATTTTAAAAAAGACTTTTGGGAAGTAATCTAGTGATGGCAATAGAAATTTGTTCAGTGATCGCTTTTTAATTATTTTAAAACACTTGTACTCTCAAAGGGACAACACTTCTGTATGGAGGTTTGTTCCCATCCACCCCCATCTTTTAGAGAAGATTATTCTCACTATCATCCACTCTTTCATCTTCAACCTCTCCCAATCTTCAGGTTCCATCCTTGCTGCACACCTGTCTCCCCCATCCTTAAATGAATAAATACAAATACAAATAAAACTTTCACTATAACTTACCATCCCCTCAAGCTACCATATTATATCTCTTCTCTCTTTCCCAGACAAACTCATAGAAAAAGCTATCCTTATTGCCTCTTTCTCCTCTTACCCACTTCTCAGCCTTTTGTAATCTATTTTCCAATTATCTCTTAACTGAAACTTCTCTCTCCAAAGTTACCAGTGATTTCTTTATTACCAAATCTGATAGTTTTTTCTTAGTTCTTATCTTTATTGACCCCTTTGCAGCATTTGACACTGTTGACCACTGTCTCTTCCTCATTATTTTTTCCTTTCTGGGTTTTCATGATTCTCCTTCTTGTTTAATCTTCCCTTCTCAGTCTCCTTTAATGGAATCATCATCCATATTATTATATGTGTGGTTCTATCCCACACCTCTATCCTGGATCCTCTTATTTTCTCTCAGTATGATAATGATCACATATATTAGATGTCAACATCCACACTGTAGTGCCTTATTTCTTCCACAATGGTGGATGGACACCAATTTACTCTCTGAGCTGGGCTGGCTATCTCACTCCAACCTACTCTTACAATATAGTTCTAGATTTCCAGAGAAGTAGCACCAGCATGATTATATTCAAATTCTCTCAAAGTCTAGAAGTTAACCCTGTTTGGGGGGAAATATACTTATCACTTTATCTCTTGAGCCCCCGCTGATGTGTTTCCATTTATACAAACTCAAAATAGTGACATTTTTATATCATAATCTTAACTGTTTACTAAGCAGTGAGACAAAAGAAATAATGATACCTTGCACTCTCACACCAACGCATTCAGTATATACGTGGAAAAATAGACGTATATAAGAAACTAGCAGGGAAATACATAAGGGAGTAAAATCCATAGATCTGCAACTCTGGGTTTCAGACATTGGTCTCTTTAGGATCATCCACATCACACAAAACCACTTTTCTGTCAACTGTTTGTCTGCTTATCCTCATTGCTCTTTAACTGAGCAAATCTTCTTTTCCGTTTTTTAACTGACATGCTTCTTAGTCACACTAAAAGAGTATTTGAATAATGTTATAGTATTAATTTGAATAATTGTTAGTTCCGTTTAAGCCACAGAAGTGTAAAGTCCATCAGTCTGGTTATAACTGGGCGCAGTAGTTCAGCCAGCTATTCACTTACCTGGATGCTATGTTGTACAGTTAAATTATAGTAAACAGAGCTTAAAGCAAAAAGCTGAGGTTGGCTCTCTTAGGCAAGGAAATCCAGCCTCACCAGCTCTTCACTCACCAGGATTCTACATCTTCCAATTACATTTCAGCATCTCTTCCTAGATAACAACAACAACAACAAATTTATAACACCTTTCCCCATCTGCTTTTCCTTCTCATACTAAAGAGGACAAAAGAGGGCAACAGGCACTTCTGGGAGGCTTCACCTTTCTTAAGCTCTAGAGGGCACCAAAGAATATCTGGAATTGAAGCGCAGCCTTTCAAGTTCACCCTCTCTAAATAATCAAGAATCATGATGATGCCTTCTG
Organism: Notamacropus eugenii; assembly: GCF_028372415.1. Lineage (NCBI taxonomy): Eukaryota > Metazoa > Chordata > Mammalia > Diprotodontia > Macropodidae > Notamacropus > Notamacropus eugenii. The sequence goes on from NC_092875.1 coordinate 394,496,296, forward strand.
TCTTCTGACTGTTCCAGGTGTCTCTTCTTCACATGCACAGTTCTAATAGACTTTCTTTTCATCCCTTACTGTTTCTTCAGCCTCCACTTGTCAGACATTTCCTGCTTCAGTTTCAGCCTTAACCTCACCCCTCTAAAACCCATATATTTTAATGACTTAAATCAGAACCTCCTGATATTTACTGATTCACTTTCACTTAACAGGCAACAAGAAGTCAAATTTCTACTAGGAAATTGCAAACTTCATTTAATCCTCAGTCTTCGGATAGTTATGGTGTTTCAAGTTTGTGTGTATGTGTGTTTTTTACTCTCTTACATCTTAAAACTGCTTTATGCAAATAAGCTGAGACATGACAGTGCCCTGGAACAATGTTCTCAATGTGGTCCACCATCTCATTTTGTATACTACAAATTGTTTCTTTGTCCTCTTATTTATCTAGTTTTTAATAAATAAAAGTTCTTTTTATGACCCCCCCCCCCAACATCAATTGTTCACATGCAAGTAAGGCATTACCTTACATCTTTCACAAAGTGATTTAAGTCTTCATATTTTTTCTAAAGTTCATTTTCTGTTGCTCAAATCTCATATGACAACCTTGTTTCTTTATATACTTTAGCACTTTTTATTAAACAAAAGTTTTTTCTACTCTTTTCAGGCATCAAAATATTCATCTACATCAGAGACAATATTTTACATCAGTTGCCAGTTGATTTTAATCCTTTTTCTTCATATAAAAAATGCATTTTTCTATCATTTCAGCACTAATCTCCCTGAAAAGAGAAGTAAAGGGGATAGCACCTATTACTATATTTTCTCACTTGGTGACTTCCTTACCTCATATGGTTTAGCTATTACCTCTCTGCGAAATCCTATTCTCCACATTCTCAGATAATGTGTCTCCTGAACTTCAGTTCTGCAACTCCAATTGCCTATTGGAATTTCAAACTGGATTTTGTGTAGACATATTAAACTTATTAACTTGTCTAAAATAGAGTACATTATCTTTCCTCTCATAACTACCTATTTTCCAGACTTTCATGTTTCTGTCAAGAAACATCCCCTCAGTCTCTCTGTTACTTTTAACTCTTCACTGTCAACTAATCCCACATATCCATTTATCAGAGCTATCATTTCTACCTCGGTGACACCTCTCATATCCATCCTCTTCTCTCTTCTCACACTGGTGCTCCAGTGCTCATCACCCCTCCTTGGATTGGGCTAGCCTCTTAATTGATGACGATGTCTCAAGTCCTTCCTCTACACAACTGCCAAAACAACTTTCTTAAAGTTCTTATCTGACTATGTCACACCTTTACTCAATAAATTCTAATGGCACTCTACTTCCTCTAGGATCAAATGTAAGCTCCTCTATCATTGAAAACCCTTTACAACTTGACCCTGAGCTACTTTTCCAGACTGATTACACATTGTTCTGCATATGGACTACAGTCCAGCCAACAACATCTCATATATAGCACTCCATCTTCCACCTCTGCCTTTTCACTGGCAGGTCGCTGTGCTTCAAACCCAATCCTTTCTCATCTTTCCCTTTAGAATCCCTATTTTATTTATTAATTCTCCTTCTATAGGAACCCTTTCCTGATTGTCCCCACTAAGTTGTTGCTACCTCCTCCTTTGACCCCAATTACCTTTTATTTATTTGGTATCAACATATCTAAGAGGTCCCAAAAGTCTTAGTTCATTTAAAACTTTAATAATTTTGCAATCATCCTGTGTACATTTGTGCTATCTCTTCTTCTCCTTCTTCTCCTCCTCCTTCTCCTTCTCTTTCTCCTCCTCTTCCTTCATCATCATCTTCTCCTTCTCCTCTTTCTTCTTCTTCTTCTTCTTTTTCTTCTTCTTCTTCTTCTTCTCCTCCTCCTCCTCCTCCTCCTCATCCTCCTCCTCCTCCTCCTCCTCCTCTTCCTCCTCCTTCTCTCTCTCTCTCTCTCTCTCTCTCTCTCTCTCTCTCTCTCTCTCTCTCTCTCTCTCTCTCTCTCTCTCTCTCTCCCTCCCTCCCTCCCCCTCTTCTTCTGTTTTTCTCATTGAGCCTTCTTAGTCTTCTTTATTAGATCATCATCTCTGTCCCACTTCACCCCCAATTGTGGACATCCCTAAAGACTGTGCCCTGGTCCCTCTCTTTTTCTCTATTTATAACCTGTTTTGGTAATCCCAGTGTTGTCACCAATATTTTTCCTTTTGTTTATTATTCCAGCTCATCTGTGGCTCTGGATCAATAACACATGCAGCATCCTGAGACAAAATAAGGTAAAACCAAGTGTGTTTGCATATTCATTTTGTACTTTTTGAACACAGTATCACTATGTAGCAGAAAGAGCACTGGTCTTGGAGTCAGGAGAGGCTGGATTTGAGATCCTAATTCAAACACCAAACAGATGTATAACTATGTGCACGTTACTCCATCTTTCAAGAGCCTTAGTTTCCTAATCTCCAAAATGGGGATAACAGTGCCTTCACTACTAATCTCCCTGGTTTTGTTATGAAGATCAAACAAGGTTGTGGCTATAAAGTATTTGATAAGCCTTACTGTGCTTAATGCCATTTATCATAGTTCTCATAATTTTTATTATTTCCAAAAACAAAGCATGACATTTTCTTCCATAGCCCTCCATGGGAGTCACTCTTTTTTTTCTTTTGAGTGAGAAAGAACACAAATGGCTAAATTTTTAATTCTTTAATTCTTAATTTTCATTAAGAAAGAACCTTTGAAACCTGATAAATTAAGAACAGTTCCATGTATCTCCACAAACCTGATTCTGCCTCATTCATTTGCTTAAATTTATGGCAACTTCAGATGGAATTTAGCTAATGAAGCATGATAAGGTCTTGAGATTGAGTTATATTCAGGGTGGGGGGGAAGTAAAAAGGGGACAAGGTATTGAAGATCACCGTTAGCTACAAAATTTCTGTCTCAGCTTCCAAAATTCATGCTGTTTAATATTTCTGAAATATCTATATATATAAAGAAGATATTTGGTACAGCATATATGATGTCAAATCTCTTTAAATACTGTTTGTCTTAAGTTCTAACCATCTGTGTTCATTATCCGTGACATAAACATTAATACACACACACACACACACACACACACACACACACACACACACACACACACACACACACACACATACACTTTCCAAAGAATCAAGGCTTTTTTAGTACTCTGTAATGTGCTGTATACCAAAAGAATTAGAGAAAAAAGATTTCAATTGCATCTGAAATTATAAAATCATCATCATTATGAACAGATGGCTCTTTCTCACAATGAAGTGTTTCCTATTCTTAATTAAACATGATGAATATTTTTAGCAAAATGACAAATTTTTTTTTTCTTAAGCCTGGTACTAGTGGAAAGAAGGAGAGATTGGAAGTCAAGAGACTTAGATTCACTTCTTGGTTCCAGCCCTTCCCAGCACTGTGATCATGGGCAATTGACTTATCCTCTCCAAGCCTCCATTCCCTCACTATTGAGAATACCATTGCCTCTATGAATTATTGTGAAGAAAGTACTCTATTAGGCATAAAACTTTATATAAATCCACATTGGTATGCATACATGGATTTTATCATGTGAATTATTATCTAATTCTGTACTTTTGTTATATCCTTCGAATATAAAAAAGTTTCTTTCTAAAGATTTTTGGCTTGGGGTTATTTTGATTTTGGATTCATTTTGTAAATCTCTGTCATTTAAAAAAAAATTGTGAACCAAAAGGAAAAAGGCATAGTTGAATAGTGCTGTGTTAAATCCCTTAGTTTCCTGTAACATTCATACAATATTAATGTTCATATAATAATGGTGATGTCTATATCATGTTGGAACTCTCAGCTCCTTTCTCTTTTCCTCTGGAGCCCTTCCTTCCAATAGGAGGATAGAGAACTCCTTCTAGAGACTCCATTTTGAAAGGAAAGTGCCCAAACCAGCCATCTCGTGGTTTCCCGCCCAGCTCCATTCCTTTGGAGTCCTCCATTATGTTTGGTGCCTTCCCATCTCCCCTCCTCCCCTTTCTTACAGCTTCCTTTTGTGTGTTGTTTTCCTCTATTAGAAAGTAAGCTCCTTGAGGGCAAGGTGAGGGATTGACCTTTGCCTTATTGTATGCCCAGCACTTAGCAGCACTATGTTACCTGAGCCTCACAAAAAACAAGTTAGATAAACACTGTAGACATTATTATAATACTCATTTTATAAATGGGGAATCTGTGACTCAGAGACATTAAGTGATTGGCCATTTTCACATGACTGATAAGTGTCAGAAGGGTAATTTGAACCCATGCCTTCCTGGTTTGAAGTCTAACACTTAATCTACTACATCACACTGCCTGTCACCTGGGAAGATAGTCTATTTCTGGTGGCATTTTAACTATGACTTAATTTTTTTTTTTACCTTTATGGGAAAATGTTTAAATTTCTCTGATTTGGTGGTATCCCAAGAGTTTTAGTGCAGTTTTAAGCCATTAAAGCTTAATCAAAGGATATCAAAGGAATCAATTTAAAAAATGTGAAAGGTGGTCTAACCATATCAGATTTCAAACTGTGTTATAAAGCAGTAATTATCAAAACAGTCTGGTATTGGCTGAGAAATAGAGTGGTGGATCAGTGAAATAGATTAAGCAGAAATTATATTATAGTAAATGACTGTAGTAATCTAGTATATGATAAAACCAAAGACCCAAGTTTTTGGAACAAAAACTCATTTTTTGACAAAAACTGCTGGGAAAACTGGAAAATGATATCACAGAAATTAGGTATCAACCAACATCTCACATTGTATACCAAGATAAGGTCAAAATGGGTACATTATTTACATTTAAAGGGTGATACCATAAGCAAATTAAAAGAGCATGGAATACTTTATCAGATTTATGGATAAGGGAAAATTTTAACACCAAAGAAGATAGAGAGAACATTACAAAATGTAAAATAGATAATTTTGATTATATAAAATTAAAAGTTTTTGCACAAACAAAATCAATGCAACAAAAATTGTAAGGAAAGCAGAAAACCGGGGGGGGGAGGGAGAAGGGAATTATTATAACAAGTATCTCTGATAAAGGCCTTATTTCTCAAATACATAGAGAACAGAGTCAAATTTATAAAAATAAAAGTCATTCCCCAATTGATAAATGGTCAAAAGATATGAAGTCAGTTTTCAAACAAAGCAATCAAAGCTCTCTACAGACAGATGAAAAAATGCTCTAAATCACTATTGATCAAAGAAATGCAAATTAAAACAACTCGGAGATACCATCTCATACCTGTCAGACTGGCTAATATAACAAAAAAATGTTGGATGTTGGAGGAGATGTAGAAAAACTGGGACACTAATTCACTATTGGTGGAGTTGTGAACTGATCCAACCACTCTGGAGAGCAATTTGAGATTGTGCCCAAAGGGCTATAAAACTCTGCATACCCTTTCATCCAGCAATACCACTACTAGATCTATGTCCCAAAAACATCCAAAGAAAGGAAAAAGGACCTATTTGTACAAAAATATTTTTAGCAGCTCTTTTTGTGGTGCAAAGCATTAGAAATTGAAGGGATGTCCATTGATTGGAGAATGGGTAAACAAACTGTGATTGTAATAGAATATTATTCAGAAAAACCTGGAAAGACTTATATGAATTGATGCATAGTGAAACAAATAGAACCAGGAGAATGTAATACGCAATAACAGCAATATTGTTTGATAAAGAATTGTGAATGACTTAGCTGTTCTCCACAATGCAATGATCCAAGACAATCCCAAAGGACTAATGATGAAGCATACTTTCTGCCTCCAGAGAAAAAACTGATATTGTTTGAATACAGACTGAAGTGTGCTGTTTTTCACTTTCTTTCATTTTTTCTTTTGTTTGAGATTTCTTGTGCAAAATGACTAATATAGAAATGTTTTACATAATTACACATGTATGACCTATGTCTGATTGGGGAGGGAGGGACAGAATTTGGAACTCAAAACTTTAAAAATGAAAAAGAAATGAAAAAATCTTGCTCAAAATGTGAATCACACTGTTTGAAGGATTATCTCCTGGTATCAACCTCAAATCCTGAAGAGTCCCAGTGTTACTCAACAGAGAATGACCCAAGGCACTTTTTAAAAAATCCATTCACTCTTTACTACTTATCTAGTTAAGGTATAGGCAGTCATACTGTAAGTAGTTCTCTGCCTCATTCCTTTTAGATTATAAACTCCCTGGAGTCAGAGATTCTATATTTTCTATACTGAATTTAAAAAAATTTTAAAATAGATTCCTGTGGTAGTACAATGCTGTGCATTCATAGGTACCCCTGTATGTGTGTGTGTATTGATGATGCCAAAAGCTGCTGTAAGTTTCATTTCTGATGTTTGCTCAGAAGGTATTGGTGTTCAAAAGACTTTGGATAATGTGCTTTTTTTTTTTTTTTTTAAATTTTTACCTTCTGGGTTTAAATTGGCAGGAATCGTCTGGTGATAATTTCATCCATACACACATGACAACATCTAACACTAGCCAGGCTTGTGAAGATGTTTTATTACTGACCCCAGAAGAAAAGATGTTGCCTGAAGACTCGTGTTATCCACAGGGACAGGTTGTGTGTGGGGAAGCAGATCCGTGTAAAGTAGCAGATACTACCATGCTGTCCTTGGTCAATGAGACTGAAGAAGACAACTTCAGGCAGATTCCTACAGAAGATGAATATGTGGACCGAGCTCCCCATGGTTCTGATTCTTTATTGTTATTGAGTCGACCTGGAAGTAAGCCAGCTTCTCCTTTCTCAGAGCCCTTGGAGGTTGGGGAGAATGACAGCTTAAGCCAGTGTTTCACTGGTACTGAAAGCACAATGGATTCAGAGAGCTCCTTTTGCACTAGATCCTCATGCAGGACTGACTCCATCCCTATTTCCTCTGAACTGTACTTGCAGAAATCTTTCCACTGCAATGACAGTAACCTTGCTAAGGAGGTGGAGAGCAGTGACAGGAATCATTGGGCAGCCAACCTTGATTTAACTAATGGCTTTGGGGGCTTCCAGGAGCCTCTCAGAAAGTACACTGAAGCTTCTGAGAAGAAAGCTGACCACATCATAACCTCCTTTGAGAATGGACCTTTCCCACAGTGCACCTGTGGCTCAGACCTTCCTCCAGAAAGTCAGAATATCCTGGCAAGTGATGCTGAGAGTGAAGACTTGTCCTTTGATGACAATGGAGTGAAGTTCCCTAACACAAAAAGAGGCAGTTCTGGGTCAGGTGGTACCTCCAGTGACTCACCTCTTGCATCAGGTAAGTGACCTTAGGTCCTGTGCACTTCTTTACATAAAAGGACTATATTCTTTTTCAAGATCACATATACTTTAGGGAAGAAAGGAGATAAGCTAAGAAAGATTTAACTTTGATTGACCTCCAGAAAGTTGTACCTGATAGTTCTTCTCCAGCCTTCCCTTTACTTTCACCATGTACATCTTCCCTCTACTCTCATGGTCATGTCTGTGCTCATATTTACACATATACGTCTGTATATACTTTCGAGTTCCTGGAAGCCTGAAGCAAAATTGTGATGCAAGCAGAGTTCACTGCTCCCAAACTCCACATGCTGTGGCATCCCTATGGTGCCCTCAGGCACCCGGTACCCTCTTGGTCCTTTGTTCTGCTTTGCAGTCAAAAGCTCTTCTCAGAGTCTTCTTTCATACTCTCATCTAAACAACTGATAAAAGCTTTAAATGGAAGGCTTTTACATTTTTAACAAGTATGATGTGCTTTTCAAGATGAATTTCTGTTGGTAGAATTTTAAGCAGGCAGAAGATGGGAGTGGAAGAGACCCAGGTCTTTTCACTGCCCCTAAGGTCATACTTTGTGGTTTTCACCACTTGGCCCACCCATGGAAGTCCAGCTATATTTACATAAATTACATTATCCCAGGATTCTTCCTAATGAAACTTCCTACTTCATTTCTCCCTGCCTTTATCTGTTCATTCCCTTTTCAGCCAGAGGTCAGTACCCTTCCCCCTACCTCCTAGAGCCAGGGTGGTACATAATAGATTTGAAATCAAATGACCTGGCTTTTACCCCAGTTCTATTATTTAGTAGCTCTGGTGACTTTGGGCAAGTCACTTACCTCCACTATGTCAGAGTTTCTTCATTTATAAACTGAGGCAGGAAGGTTGGATTTAAGAAACTTTACAACTTCAAATCTATGATAGTATAGTATAGTAAGTATAGTGTGGTATGGTATGGTATGGTATGGTATGGTATGGTATGGTATGGTATGGTATGGTATGGTATGGTTAGTATAGTGTAGTATAGTACAGTGTAGTGTAGTGTAGTATAGTATAGTGTAGTGTAGTGTAGTGTAGTATAGTATAGCATAGTGTAGTGTAGTATAGTATAGTGTAGTGTAGTGTAGTGTAGTATAGCATAGTATAGTATAGTAGTATAATATAGTATAGTGTAGTAAGACTGCTCAGTCCTGGAATTACTTTGAAATATTGGTTCTAATTGGCTGGTATGTGTTTTCATGACATTTAAATGAGTTGTTATGGGCTCTGAGAGTTGCCTTAGTACCCTTTTGGGAGTGGGGATGACAAAGAAGAGTCAGCTAGCATGGATATTTCCTGGGAGCCCATTTTCATTGCACTGGAGCATAGGAATGTTTGAAAGGTCTTTTACTTGTTTGTTTTAAGCAGAGCACAGTCATAAAAGGAGGGGAAAGGTAAAAGTCTGGGATCAGCTGTTATTTTTTAAAATGCTTTTCAGTGGAATGGACATCAAATTAACGACACACTTTCCTAATTCTCCATTTATCATTATACCCTCAATCCACTTAACTATATAGCCAACATTTACTTTTCTGTGTGTGTTCATCCTTCGTTGCTGAAGAAGACCATGCCATCAGAGAAATAATGACATGATTTGCACTTGACTTTGTTTTGAGAGAGGGAGGGCTGTGCAGGTCACCAGCCTCACTTCTCCTCCAGAGCCATCTGAATCCAGTGACCAGATATTCATCAGGATGACTGGAGATGACCCAGGATGAGGCAGCTGGGGTTAAAGTGACTTGCTCAAGGTCACACAGCTAGTGAGTGTCAAGGGTCTGAGGTGAGATTTGAACTCAGGTCTTCCTGACTCCTGTACTGGTGCTCTATCCACTGCACCACCTACCTGCATTTACTTATCTATTACCATGTTGTATTTCCTCACTAAAATATAAGCTCCATGAGGTCAAGAATTCTCTTACATTTGTTTTTGTACCCTGGAGCCCAATATAATACCTGGCATATAGTAGGTACTTAATGAGAGCTTATTGACATATGATGAATGTTGAGTACCTATACTGAGTACTTATGAGTACCTCTGAATGTTCTGAGCATAGCCCTAAGGTCAACAGAATGATTTTTAATCTCTAAATAGGAAAATTTAGAGAAGGCGGCAGGGAGGGGAGAGAAGAAGTAAGCTTAGATTTCCAGGGGTTAGTATTTAAAAAACAACAAAAAACCTCAAATCTTCCAAATTATCCTCTACAATTTCTTTTAGATTCTCAGAATATAAACAAAACTGTAATTAATTAAATATTTATCATTTATCATATAATTTCATATATTATTGATTTCATAGTACATATTTTAAGTCAGATTTATTATGCAATAAAATGTCCTTAATTTTTTCATGTCCGGAGTCTCTTTATATATTTGTTTATCTGCCCATTTTATAGAACTTGGATCATAATTTTTCTACTTTGAGTGATTACAGAGCCTTATAATTGTATTTTTACTTTTTTCTTTTTACTTCTTATTGGCTATATCTGTGATTTATTTGATTTGGACTTTTTGACTAGGTACACAAAATACAATCGCAGCATTGTTCCTATGGGAAAATTAATTTCTGTTTGACAAGGGTACGCTTTATTATAGATTCTCAGGAAAGCATTGGGTGTGGTTGGGGAAGAAGATAAGAAAAAGAAAAGGAAAGAAACAAGCATTTATTAAGCCCCAGCTGTAAAGCTAATCACAAAGCTTTACAAATATTATCCTATTTGATACTCCCAACCACCCTGGAAGATAGGGGCTATTATTATCCCCATTTTATAGTTGAGGAAACTGAGGCAGAAAGAGGTTAAGTGACTTGACCAGAGTCACACATCTAGTAAGCGTCTGAGGCCAGCCTTCATGAGACTCTAAGACTCACCTTACTAGGTGGAAGGGAAGGAAAATAAGTAGGAACTTCATCTCTTGCTTCTTAATTCCTTAGTATTTATTTGTTTATTTGCATTTCAAGTTCATTCAGGATAAAAAAATAAAATTTTATTTTGAACACAGGAAAGTTTTAAAGTAATAATACTAATACTAATAATACTGTTAGGTGATCTTCACAAAGGCAGACCACCCTAACCTGTTAACTAAAGCTTCGTGTTCAATTCAGTTCAGCAAGTATTGTTGAATATTACATTCAAGGCCCTGGGGATGCCAAGGCAGAATGAAAAACAGTTCCCTGTCCCCAAGAAGCTTACATTCTGTGGGTATGCAGGCACACAAATAAGTAAATATAAAATCATTTGTGGTGAAATTACACAGTTTCACTGAAGTATAATCCTCAATTTCAGTTTAACTGAGATCTAAGAATCTGATATCCAGGGGGAGATGGTGTTCTCTGTGTATGTTGTTATGTTTGCCTTTATTACATCTTATTAAATTATAGATTTAGAGCTGCATAGGGGCTTAGATGCCCTTTCATTTTACAGATGAAGAGGTTGTGAACTTAGCCAGCATCACGGAGTCCGTAAGTCTACGTGTGAGGCAGCGTTTGAGCCCAGGTCTTCCTCCCTCCTAGTCCAAAGCTCTCTCTATTCACCACATAATTATGCCTTTCTAGACACTATCCTCAAAATATCACCCCCAAATGGAGGGGTTTTTCTCTTTTATTTTATAAAATGCAATCAAAAATCTACTTTTACATATTTTAAGAACACTTCTTCTTGCTAAAAACCTCATTTTTTTTTAGCAAGGTTACTTTTTTCCTCCTAAATTCTAGTATTCTTTCTGTTAGGAGAGATTAGCAAAAACTGCTTCCCATGAAGTAGATCAATGGAGCCAAGGGATCTGAACTTAATTCCTGCTTTTACTAGTGACAAATAGCATTACCTGAAGCAAATCAATATTTTACTCTGTGAAATGGGCAAGGAGAGGTTTGCAATGAAGTTATAATGGGTTGAGATTCGTGGAATAAAAAATGCTAGGTAAGGGAAAAGTGGAATTTGCTTTGAAATTATGAGTTTAAAAACAAAATCAGCTTTCTCAAAATCACAGAACCTTAGAGTTGGAAGAGAGCACAGAGGCCATCCTGTATCTAAACAAGCACCCAGTCTGTAACATTGCCAACAGGTGGTCATGAAGCCTGTGATTGAAGACCTCTGTCATAAGGAGAAACCTAGTACTTCCTCAGGCAGCATTTTCCACTTTGGGGCAACTCTGATATTTAAAAAGTTTATCTTTAAATAAGCCTAAATCTTCTCTTTAACTTCTGCTGTTGCTCTTAGCTTTGCTATAGGGCCATACATAGAAGGTGGAGCTGGCAGTTAGGTGGTACAGTGCACTGGGCTTAGAGTCAGGAACTTATCTTCCTGAGTTTAATTCTGGCCCCAAACACTTACTAGCTGTGTGACCCTGGTCAAGTCCTTTAACCCTATGTATCTCAGTTCCTCCTCTGCAAAATGAACTGGCAAACCACTCCAATATCACTGTCAAGAAAAACCCTGAATGGGGTCACAAAGAGTTGGACATGACCAAAAAATAACTCAACAGCAAGGCTGAGCAAAACAAATCTGTGCCCCCTTTCATGGGATAGCTCATCAAATACTTGAAGACAATGATCAAGTCTCCTTTAAACCTCTCAGGTTTTTTTCTTCTAATTATCATCAGCCTTCCTACTTAACATTAATGACAACTCTTTGGGTCTGGCCATCAAGGCAATTCCAAATCCACATAACTTGACTATTATCTTGCCCAAGGGTCAGCAAACTATAGCCTGAGGGCCACATCCAGTCCTTCACCTCTTTTTGTATGGCCTTTGAGCTAAAAATATTTTTTATGTTTCTCAATTAAAAAGGATTTATTTGTAGCTAGCCCATATTTCTCTGTGCTTTCCCCAAGAATAACACAAGACCCTGTCAAAATCTTTGCTAAAGGTCTAGCTCAAGCACAGCACTTCACCTGAATGCCTTGTTGTTTAGTTGTTTTTCAGTTGTGTTCTACTTTTCATGACACCATTTGGGGTTTTCTTGGCAAAGATACTGGATTAGTTTGCCATTTCTGTCTCCAATTCATTTTACCGATGAAGAAACTGAGGCAAATAGGGTTAAGTGACTTGTCCAGGGTCACAAAGGTAGTAAGTGCCCGAGCCCAGATTTTATCTCAGGAAGATAAGTCTTCCTGATTCCTGACCAGGCACACTCTATCCACTGTACCACCTAGCTGGCCTTGACCCATTCTTAAGGAAGCTATCTATGCTAGCTTGGGATCACTATTCAACCAGTCAACGAACATTTACTAAGCATTGAGTAAATGCCAAGTACTGAGCTAAGGGCTGGGGATATAAATAAAGTCAAAAACTGTCCCTCCAGTCAAGAAGTATGCAATCTAATGGAGGAGACAAGACGTAAATAGCTAGATACCTATAATATACATACAGAATGGATGGAGCTTATTCTGAGAGAAGGTACTAACAGCTACAGGGACCAGAAGAAGCCTCCTGAAGATGGAGAAACTTGAGCTGCATACCAAAGGAAGCCAGAGAAACCAAGAGATTTAGATGAGGGAGCAGAACATTCCAGGGATAGAGGATAGTCAGTGGAAAAACCCAGAGAAGAAGATGAAATGTTTTGTTTGAAAACTGCAAGGAGATCCATGTAACTGGATTCTATACTGTAGAAAGAGGAATACGTAGAAGGCTGGAAAGGTGGAGAAGAGTTACGTTATCATTTCAAGTTTGTAGACCCTACTCTTTCTCATAATTGGAAAATTACAGTATTTCGTCTTCTTCTTTAGTGTAGTACCTTTTCCATGACCTATGATCTTTTTAAAATGCATTTAATTTTTTAAAAAATATTTTTAACTGATACCTTTTCTTTTTGCATCATCTTTTCTAAATATTCTGCTCCATTATCCAACATATAGTTGTTTAGTTGTTTTTCAATCATGTCCTCCTTTTCATGACCCCTTTTGGAATTTTCTTGGCAAAGATACTGCGGTAGTTTGCCATTTCCTTCTCCAGCTCATTTTACAGAAGAGAAAACTGAGGCAAACAGGATTAAGTGACTTAAGGTCACACAGTTAGGAAGTGTGTGAGGCCAGATTTCAATTCATGAAGATGAGTCTTCTTGACTCCAGGCCTGGCACTCTATCCACCGTACTATGTAGTTGCCCTTATCCCTTATAACAAAGATATTAAAAAGAGAAAAGGAAAAGATGAGTTCAGCAAAACCAAACATGTCAATCCACTCAGACAGAGTATGTCCCCCTGACTCTAAACCTAACCCTGACCCCTCCTCTAACCCACACACATAGTCCTCCACTTCTGGAAAGAAGGTAGGGTGGGACATGTTCTCAGCTCTTCTCCAGGGTCCAACTTCTTTGTTATGTTAATCACACTGTGCTCACATGGTTTTTTCCATTTATCTCGTTGTAGTCATTGTCTAATGTTGTTTTCTTGTTTCTGTTTATTTCACTCTGTGTCTGTTCTTATAAGTTTTCCCATGCTTCTCTGATTCTTCATATTCATTGGTTCTTATGGTGCAACAATATTGCATTACATTCTTGTACCATGATTAACCATTCTTAGACCATGGGCATCTACTGTTTCCATCCTTTGCTCCCACAAAAAAAAAAAAAAAAAGAATATTTTAGTGTATATGAGATGTTCTTTCTGTCTTTGACCTCCTTGGGGTATATTCCCCTCCCCAGTGTTTCACAGCAGCATTTTTTTTGTGTGGTAGCACGTCAACAGTCTTACCTGCAAACCCTTTCCAGTACTTTGGAGTACGGGCTTGGTAACTTAAATTCATCAAGAAGAAGTGCTTTCCCACTATGTACTCATTTTTCTCTAGCAAGGGATTATATCCTTGGTTTATCCGCTTTTCCCTCTCCTAATCCAGTAAGTATTTTGAAGACAGGGATTAGCTTTTCATTTTGTCTTTATATTTCCCACACCTGTTTGCCTTGTACACAGCAGGTGCTTCATTGTTGAATGAACAACAATTTTTGGTGGTAAGCTTCCAAACCAAGATAAAAGAAAAAAAGGGGGGGGGGTAACCAAATAAAACAGTAGCACGTTTAATTTTCAAAAGTTTTACAGTGTCCTTTCTGTAGTCTCCTAGTGCTTGACAGCACAAAACATCTATGGATAGATGGTGTGGATGAGGAAGCTGACATGTTGACTAAATTAATTTTTGCCTGACGAGGAGAAAGGACAGACCAGATGGATTTTTGAGGCAGTACAGCTCTTTCCACAATTACTTCTACATGAATAGACCCAGTTTTTTTTGTTTCTGGCTGTGCAAAACACCATTTTCGCATGACTACTTTCTTTAATTGTTATAATTCATGTTCTATAAAATGTGATGAAAGGGGTGAGAGTTAGGATGGGAGAACAATAATAGAGCTTGATCTCATTGGATTTCCTAAAAGCCAATTTGAGGACTCTCGGTGAGGTGGCCTACATTTGGACTACATTTTGACCAGTCAGTGGGGACCCAGAGTAAATGTTTTTCTGGCAATTATTTTTAGACATTTTTATCAGACAAGAGTGTTTCTTTTAGAGCAGCCATCTCTTTTGGAAAGAATCCTTTAAATAACTCCTGCTGTTAAAGTTATTCTCATTTTCTCCTTTTTCTTTTATTTGACTCTCAAATGAAGGATTCCTGTTTCAATACTAGATAATGATCATATTGCAGAATTTTAAGGAATTTTCCACCAAGGCAGAGTGCAACACTTGTATAACTTAAAAGGTGGTCTTTGAGAGTTTCCGTGACTAGTAAATTCATTAATCTGTGGTTAATGACTAATCCTTGGACAGGAGGGAATGTACCCAGGGCTTGTGCTCCAAGGCTTTTCAGGTTGGCAATATCCACCAGAACTGGAGCTCTCCTGGCATTGGCTTCAGGAACCCAAGATCACTTCCATGCCAGAATCGAACATCAGAGTAAGAATTTAGTGAAGGAAATAATGATTAATAATAATAATATGTTGAATGACCATGAAATTATAATTCTTTGAAGAACTGAGAATCATTTGCTCTTAGAAAAATGAAACAAAAAGAAAAATTTTACAAGAAAATTGACATATAGTAATTTGTGCTCTGAAAATTGTTAGGAAATCAGACCTCAAAGTACTGTCATTGTTAATATTGACAACAATTCCTTTTTGAGATTTTCTTAAAGTAAAATTTGGGAATATTCATACAGTGCCATCTAGTGAGTAGTTGGTTATTCAAGGCCCCTTGGTCCTGGTGTCTATATAAGGTCAATAAGTCCTGAATATGGCTATCTATAAGTTAGGGGAAATTTTCCATGTCAAATTTGTAGATTTTACTCCTAGGTCCCATGATTCCATTGGGGTGAATAGTCATTCCACCTATCCAGATTACAGCCCCTCTAACACTTAGTAAATAGGGTTTTGTGAGCTTCTGTATTTGGGTGGGAAAATCATCACCTGGTGGCTAATCTTCTGGTGATAAGCCTTTCCCAGTTGAAGTAACCCTGGCCTCAGATGTCACATACGTAGCCTCAAACGATGAACTGGATTCTCCAGCTCAATAGGTCTTTCAAAGGCTGCAACTTTCTAATTCTTCTACAACCCAGAAGATCATTTCCATAACCCAGTGAGGCATCAGAGTCAGATATTAGTGGAAGAACAAGTTTGCATGGTGCCTGAGTAACAGTACCAGATCATAGCACAGTATAACCAACACTGAAATGGAGGTGAGAAGATCCAGACTCGAGGGTTCAAATCTCTGCCTTGCCTTGAACTAGGCAATCTCTAAAATCCCTTCCAATTTTGCAAAGCATAGAAAAGGAATGGTCATGAATATAACTCCAGTAAAGACTGTAAGACTTATTTGCCTTGCTTTCTCCTTTAATACAGTCACCCTTTATAGTCACCCACTGTTGCCTACTAATTGACAATCTGTTTCTTAGCTTTTCTGCTTCAGGTTGTGGCATGAGCTAAGTTGCATGGGAAAAACAGACACCTTTGCATTACACTTTCCTTTCACCATGCCTCTGCAACTCATTCTTCAGTTTTCTGGGCATAGGAGTGGCAGTCTTAGCCACAAGGACATTAGCCAGAGAAGACTGGTTAGCCATAGGGTTAGATAAGCCTGCTCCTCCCCCCAGTCTGAATGGCAGAAAGGAGGTTAAGTGTTGGCATGTAGAGGCAACCAGTTTGGTAAAAAGGCCTTCCCTGGTCTTTCGATTCCCCTATCCTTGCCATACCAGCCCTTATGTACTGCCCCTCACTCATTAATGCCTTTGCTTCAGGGCATTGAAAGGTTCACCCATGTTCAAGTCCTTTATTCTGTTAACTAACTCTCATTTATAATAGCTAACTTGTCTGACAAAAAATTAATTAAATTTCACTGTTATCCTTTTGATGAAAAAATGATATGCTGTGCATTTTGTTGATGGATGTCAAGGCTTCTATATACCCAAATGCATATAGTATCTAGATAATATTTCAGAATACATAAAAAATTGCTTTGCATACCTACTGCCAATTTTTTCTTTGCCCTACCGTTTCCTGCACTAAAATGGCTCATTTGTTACGGTTTGGCACAGTGCTAATTCATCAGTGTAGTAATATGACTAGGAATGGGATCATCTTTGCCTTAAGACACACACACATACACACACACACACACAGACACACACAAACATACAGAGGCAGAGAGACAGAGAGACAGAGACAGAGAGAGACAGAGAGAGAGTTCTTCCCAATTAACCAAAATGTATTTAAGATTTCTATAAAGAGGAAAATCACAAGAATATTTATGTTAAATAGGAAGTAAGATTCTCTTTAAAGAAAAAGTTCGTGGTAGAATCTTAAGCTAGCTTAAATAATGTATGTATGTGTGTGTGTGTGTGTGCGCGTGTGTATGTTTTGAGCACCTTAAAATAAGGTCAATGTGACAAGATGATAGTAGTATTATTTTTTATAGCTCTAATGCATTATCTCACATACTTTACACAATCCAGCAAGTCAGTTGGACAGGAAACATTTTTTGAAAAGGGCATAAGCTCTGCCATATATTGAATAAATAAAACTAAGACTTTCATAGATCATAGAATCATAGATTTAGAAGCAAAAGGGACCTTAAAGGTTATCTAATCCAACTCTCTCATTTTCCAGATAGGAAACTGAGGCTCAGAGAAATTGTTACTTTTCTTATGAGAAATAGTTTGCAAGCTACTTCTAGTGGAAAATGGACTTTGTTGATTTTAGAATCATAGATTAGCAGAATTTAGGGGAGTCTGAAGTAATTTAATGCAAACCCCTACCCAAGTCAGGAATCTCACTTTCAACATTTCCGACAAATGACCCATCTAGTGTCCCCAATTTAAAGATTTTTATGGATAAATAACTCTTGGCATTGCAAGGCAGCCTATGCATTGACTATTAAAATCCCTTTTCACATAACTGCTTTTCCAATGTATCCTCTCTAAGACTTTTCTTCTACAAGGTAACATTCCCAGTTCCTTAGCTTATCTGGTGACATGGCTCTAAATTTAAAAAAATTGTGCACTTGCAGGTAGTTCTAAATTACCTGTTTGTTTTAAATCTGTTCATTTAAAACATCAGGTCCCTATAAAGACCCTTTCCCCCATTTTAAATTCTAAACTTCCACATAAATGAAAATCAAATATGGCCTTATGTCCTTCTTCCTTTTATATCATACTTCACAAGAGACTTAAAACAATGCTCTACTTCTAAACCTTGTACTACAAGGTAATAGTAATTCAATTTGACAAGTATTTACTAAATACTTACTATATACTAGCTACTATGTTAAAGGTTGGGGATACAGAGAGAAAGATAAAACCAATCCCTCAAAGAGCTTTAGTTCTCCTCTCCTGGGTGAAAACACCAGCCATGCAAATAAAGAAATGCAAAATAACTTCAGGTGTGGAAGTGCTAGTGGCTGGCAGAGTGCGAGGCCAAGGGCATGAGGTCTCTGGATCTGAATTCTGAAGGGACTTCGGGATTGGAAGAGTCAGAGGCAACAAGAAAAGCCTTCCATGCGTGAGGCACAGACTTTACAAAGAGGCAGAGACGGCATGCTGAGCTTAGGCAGTAGCTAGTAGTACATACAGGATATCTGAACTGGAGACTATGGGAGGGAGAGTAATATGGAATGGGTTCTGCAAGATACGTTGGAGCCAGAGTGTTAAGGGCTTTAAATACCAAGAGAAGGAACTTGTGTTCCAACTCTGAGACTATAAGATAAGCAATCCACAAGCATTTAGTAAGTGCCTACTGTATACTAGGCACTATGCTAGTTATTGGAGTCAAGAAATAGAACGGTCCTTTGTCCTCAAAGAACTTAAGTTCTATTGTGGCAGACAATATATGCATGTATATACATATATAATGAATCATTGAAGCTTTTTGTGCAAGGAAAGAACTTAGTAAGATCTTGCCTTAGGAATATCAATTTGTCATCTATGTGAATGACAGATTGGAAGAGGGGGTGGGGAATAGAGATTGGGAGAACAATTAGAATACTACTGCAAAAATCCAGGCAAGAGGATAGTGGCCTTGTGAAGAGACAGAAGGAGATGAGGACAAGATACAAGTGTCTTACAAGTGTTATTTACCTTTGATTTGCTGTATTTTTAAGGATATACCTGCACTTAAATCAGTGCTAATACATCTTAGAGTAGGAAGGGGACTTAGAGATAATCCAGTTCAGTCTTTTCACTTACTTTGTATACAATAATTTGATTCAATTCAGATATGCTCAAGTAAAACATTTTAGAACATGATTTATAGATGTCTTCTCAATTTGACCCCCTTCCTAGGATCCTCTGTAATGGTTGTGAAAGCATACTTATTCATTTCTGCTAGATATTGAGCTATCCTGCTGGCCCCTGTGCATCCAGACTCTTTGCAGTTCTTTATTCCAGCATCTCAAACCATGATCCATCCCTGGACATGGCATGACATGGTCATACTCAGAATCACAGAAAGGTTTGGACATGTAAGATGTAAGGGAAAAGAAATAACCACTGTCTGTCTTTACCCTGTCCTATAACCCTTTTTTGTTTTATTCCCTTCTCTCTTATTTTTTTTTTAATCCTTCCCAGTCCAACCCTTACTGAAGGCTTGCTATGCGTGAGGGATGATGCCAGGTACTGGGATATAAAGACAAGAACAAAAGTCTGTGTCCTCAAGGAGGTTGTATAATAACTGAGCATAAGCTCCTTGAGGGCAAAGACTTGTTTTTGTACTTTTACCCCAGTACCAAGTACAGTGACTGAAACATAGTAAGTGCTTAATAAATGCTTGTAGAATGGAGCGATTATTTCACCAGTGATTAGTTGTCAAAGGATTGGAACACAGCTATTGAATGAAGACCATTGTTTCTTCTTTCATGGCTTCTGAGTCTTCTCCATGCCCCTTGTGACTGTATTGGTCATCTGGCTTTCTTCTCTTGGGCCAAAAATAAGTAATCATTTGGGGACCCTCCCTGGTACCTCATGGATGTACTTGCTTAGAGCATTTTCCATTCCCAGAGGTGGTTAGAAGAAAGAACTTATATCCCCTAAGTTTGTCTCTGGCTTTCAAGACCTCATTGGCAAAGAGACATATTTCTTTGCTGCCTCCCTTCAGCCAGTCCCATTAAGATGACAAATTTAGTTCTTAGATAGGAAATATTGGGCGTTAATTAAGGGGTTTGATAGGAAGCATCCATCATGAGATTGCCTCTGCAGCCTGCCAGAGGAATGGCAGGCTATCACCACAGGATTCAGCTTGGAAATATTCCCCTCACAAGACAGGATTCTCACTGAGAAAATATTAATCATGTCTATGCCTGTTTTTTTCTTCCTCTCCATCCTAGGAAATGTGACTGGAAACAGTAACTCTACATTTATTTCAAGTGGGCAAGTAATGAATTTCAAGGGAGATATCATTGTAGTCTACGTTAGTCAAAACTCCCAGGAGGGCCCCACCATCCCAGGAACTTCGGGGGAAAACGTTGGCAGCCCAGTGCAAGAGGAGAACCTGAACCGCTGTGACACTTTTGCAGGGAATGATCCCAATTTCAAAGAGAAATGTGCTGAGAACTCCCTGGGGAACTCTTCTGAGGATAAAGCGCAGAACTTCTTAAGAGAACATACACGAAGATCAAGACCAAGGATTCAAGAGGAAACGCAACATGGCGCTGATAAAGAGACCAACCAGAGCACGGCCTCTCAACCCGTGCAGGAGGAAGGAAGACCCAAATCCCGTTCCATGAAAGCATGGCAATGATGGGAACTTACAACTGCCTCTGATTTTTCCTACAGGGTGTCAGAACTTCAAAAAGCACCAGTCCCAGAGTCAGGAGACTCAGGATCTAGTCTCAGGTCTGCTATTAACTAGCCATGGGAGCCCAGACAGGAATTTCCCTTCTCTGGGTCCCATTTGCTTCATCTGTAGAGTGAGGGGTTCATACTAGATGACTTGTAAAGTCTCATTCATCTCCAAGTTTCAGTGATTCTAATCATTCTCCCTGTTTATCCTCACTCATTCACACACTCGTCACACACTTATTACATATAATGTAATAAGTATAGGCCAGGGATGTCAAATTCAAATCTACAGAATTCAGATTTACAAATGAACCAGTTTTCATCTTTGGAAAATACTAGCGCACTGAACAGATGATAGTTCACAAGTAGGGTCGAAATTAGGAATCTAGGGGATAGACAGTTGGTAGGAGTTGACCCACCTATGACCCACCCATTTATGGGTCATCACCCAAAAATCCTTCTAGAATTTGATTGTTTGCTGTTTGGCTCGTTACTAATCTGTATCCTCTGTGTCCTTTTGTTCTTTTCCTTTTTATTTTAAAATTTATGGCACTCTTTCTACCTTGTTCTTCACGGATATGGTTAGTTTTTAAAGCTCTATTTTTGTATTTCTGTTAACTGTAGCTGTGCCAATTGAATTGACAGTTCTCACAATGGTTAATGCCATCCGCACATATCACTCCTTCTTTTGCATTTATCTCCATCCTCAGCCCCTTGTATTTCCCTTTTGTTGTTTTACCTAGCTTTCCTCCTATTGTTTCATTTTTATTCTGTCTTGATGACTACATGGCCTTCTTCTAGGTGTGCATTTCTACACTTTCTGTGTCAGCTATTCTCAATGTTTTCACTTTTTATTGATCGTTTCTCAACAATTCTAAATGGTGCCTTCTTTCTATTTTAATTCTCTCCTTTTATATAGACAGGGCATCTTTATGATTTAGAAATAGCCTTTCGAGGGGTCAGTCGTGAAAGGCAGAGGGGTTCAGTGGAAAAATCACTTTCTGTGAAATTAGAGGGCCTGGGTTCAAATTCCACTTCTGAATAATTCCCGCCTGTGTAAGACTGGGCAAGCTTTATGGCCTCAGTTTCCTCATCTGTAAATCGTAGGGATTAATAAATGCCTTCTGAGGTCCACTAAAAGCTCCAGATCTATGATCTTGTGTGTCTTATTTGTGGTAAATTCTTTGGGGGCAGAAAAATTAAAAAGAAGATTTAGGAAAACACTGGAAAATTTGAGAACAAAAAATTTCCACATGTGGGCTTTTTCAGTTTTTCCCATTTTTTTTTTAAACGGGAGATAACAGAAAAATTTTTCCTCTGAAATGTTCTGCTTTTCCTCACTCTAAGCCAAGTTTTCCTGTCTTTTAATAGAACTAATATATATATATAGGCATTCTAAAATATAATTGAATTGTTGAGTGCCATTTGACACTCTTGGTCTAGAGAGTTTTTTGTTTGTTTTGTTTTATTTTTTAGCAATTAAATGGCAAGAAAAAAACCGAAATCACCATGAATTATGGCCCCTGTCCGTCTTTTTGGAAAGAAACTCAGGGGCCATAAAATGATGAAGATGGACCAGATGATCTCTTTAAGCCTCCTTACAGCTCTAACACTCTGGGATGTCAGGACCCCAGAGTTCTGAGCTAACTGATCTATGTTGTTTTTACTGTCACTTTCAGTCAATTAGTGTGAGCTGGAACTCTGTACTTCTATTTTCTAACTTAAAAGGAGAGATAGAGACATGGATGACACAGTGTCCAGAAAGTTAGCCTTCTGAAGCAGAAAGACCTGAGTTTAAATCCTGCTTCTGACACATTACTGGCTGTGAGATTCTGGGCAAATCCCTTAACTTCTCAGTGTACCTGGGAGCTCTCTAACACTCTAAAGTTGAAGAGCAGCTATTGATCTGTATTGGTAGAAGGGATTTTCCCCACTGGGAGTTCCCTGCACCACTGAAACCACAACTCTGGCCGCCCCCTCCAAAAAATTAGGATAATAATACTTGTCAAATTTTTTTTTCCTGCACAGAATTATCATAAGTTTGAGAGGAGAATATTAGGAAAGTCCTTTGAGATCCTTAATGGAAGGTGCTATAAAATATAGGAAGACAAAAAGAGGTAGCATTTTCCTTCTTGATCCCTGTTTCTTCTTCATATTGATGCTAAAAATAAATAAGAAATTAGAAATCAATCATTTGGGAAAGATAGGTCTATACCTGACAGCACTCTTTACTATAAAGATATATGCTACTGATGTAAACAGAATGAGAGCAGAAATTGGTGAAAAGTTGTTAACTTAATATTAAAATTATATTTGACCCAAAACATTACTTTTTCATAGTTTGATTAAATATGAATCTTTATAAGATCATTTCCTAACTTTTTTCACATATAGCATCTCTCTTCCTATCTCCATTATCCTCAGTGGCTCACTCTTGGTCCTCTCACCAGAGAAGCTAGAGAGAAAACGCTGCTGTGGTGAAACGATCACGTCTTCTACTTAACTTACTCCTTTCTTGACTTTACCAGATAGCTCGCCAAAGTTCATCCTGTGAAATACTGGAAGGGAAGAAATTTCTTCTCCACACTCAACTCATACCAGGAAATGCAAATTTTATTTTCTTTCTTAATCCAAAGGGAAAGTATGAACAAGCCAGATTTTAGGTTCAGAGTAGCCCTCCCCCAACCACATCCCACATACTTGTACTTTTACAAAATTTTTCCCTTGTACTTTTACACAATGAATTCTAAATGCCCCTACAGTATGTCATTTCATAAAAATGTATTATAAAATGAGTCTCTACCTCCTGGCATCCAGTAGGGGGCACTGTCCAGCCTGTGGTCAGAAGCTGAGACTAGTTCATCTACTTTGGGAAGGTGGAGGAAGCTGATAAAGGGAACCAATCATTTACAGACAATAGAATCTTAAGGGTTGGGAAGGAATTTAGAAGGAGAAAATTTCCAGGTCCTCCTGAATTAGTGTGTTGTAATGGCCCTAACCAATTTTGTTGGAGGCATTGTGAATTCCTAGAATTTAAGTGAAATTATTTATGTAAACACAAAATTTCATTTTAAAGCCAAGTATAAATAATGTTTAGAATTACAAATGATTCCTAGATTCCTTGTGTTCTGAGAGGTTGCAGGATTACTTGTTGGGGCTTAATCCACTGGGCATGGTACCAAAGGGGAAGAAAGTTCTTCCCAAATCTAGAAATCTACAATCTATAATTATCAGCCTCCTCTATTTGGACAGATAATCAAAATTTGCCTTTATTTAATATCTAGAAGACTGATAGAATTGTTTTATACTTGGGCAGAGTGAGTAAAGGGAGTTTGTCTCTTTTTGCATGAATGAGTTAGAGATTTTGTATTTACCAGCTGACTAATTCAACAAATTAATTTGTTGGCATTTAGTGTTAGAAGAGAGTAATAGCCTTCAACAAGTTGTTTTGGCTTCAAGAAAGAAATATAGTTGTTTTGAGATTTTCTTCTGCTGTATGAAAAGTTATATTGGACTTTAGATAATGGACTAAGTCTTTGATGTCATTTATATGGGAAAATCTCAAGTGGGGGCACTCCCTCTACCAATGTAGGTTAGCATCTTCTACTTACTGTCTAAGAGAGTTTCCTAGATCCCTGAGAGATTAAGGGACTTGTCACAAAGCTAGTGTGTATCAGAGGTGGCCTGAAACTTCAATCTTTCTGCCTCTGAGGTGAGCTCTGTCCACTACACCATGCCTTTTCTGATTAATGTGAAGAAATTCTATGCTTAGAATGGAGATAATCATGGAATGTTGTGCTGAATTCTGGTGGAAGTGGGAAGGGGAAGGAAAAAAAGTGCAAATAAATCATTGAACAAATTTGTTTTAATTAGCGTGGACATTCTATTTTGATGGCAGAGAAAGAAGCAAACTTTCTAAGCAGAGAAAGAAGGGCCAAACTACTTGAAAGAAGCCAGACACTATAACCACTATTTTTTTTTCTTTAAGCTTTGTATAAACACTAAGACAAGGAAGCAGGGCAATGGAGTTCACTTCATTTTCTTGGTGAATCAGCCTTTTGAATCCTGTTTCTCAGGCTACCGAGAGGAATAATCAATAAAAACAGTGTTGAAGTAGTTTGCAAACATAAAGCTTTATCGAGCTGCAAAGTAATGCTAATTAGCCTGGGCAAGACGTAGGCAGAACAGTTTTACAACATGGGTAACGGAAACTTAGGAGGTAAATGAAAGTGCCAATGAAGGCAGAACTAGAATTTGCAGTGCATTAGTCTCTATCACAGTCTGGAGCTTAAATTACAACTTTGGTACTAATCCTCTTGTACTCATATCCTGGGGAGTTGAATGCACCAAGAGTCCAAGGCCCAGGAAAGAAGTGTCATATTCTTCAATAAATCTGGTTTTATTGGTGAGGACATTCAACCCATCTCTCCACACCTTAATAGACAATTTCATTGAGATGCTGCAGCCAATAATATTCCTTGCCTGATAAACGAAACTTGGAGGGATTACTTCTTCAAATTTAATGAACTTGGTCCTTAACACACAGAGTCTGTCACCAGGTCTGTCACTGGTCTTTTCATCTTGTTAGGACTTATGAGAGATTTCTTTCTACTAAGATATGGTCATTTCATCATTGTACTAATCAAGACCTCTTAATTCCCTCGAGTAAAGCCCAATCTCTTTTGTATTCAAGGTTCTTTAAAATTTGACTTCACTCTATCTTTCCTGGTATATTTCATAGTCTTGCCTTCCTTCTGTTCTAGCCAAATTGGTCAACTCTCTATTCCCTAAATATGCTCAATTCTCACTTCCATACTTTTACTCATTCTAAATTATATGTTATACTTGGAATCAATCAAGTAAGCATTTATTGATTCCTATGTATTGGAAAATGAAACAATCAGATGACCTAGGTTGAAGTTTCCACTTCAATGTTAGTTGTGTGACTGTGGGCAAGTCACATAAACCTCTGAGCTTCTCCACCTGTAAAATGGGGATAATGATATTTGTACCACCTGCCAGGATTATGAGAAAAGTACATTTTAAACCATAGATTGCTATATAAATGTGATTTATTGCTATCATTCTTACTCTAACTTGAATTCTTCTTTCCCCAGATATACCATTTATTTTTTTATTATTATTTATTTATTTTTAGATTACAACATTCATTTCCACAAAATTTTGAGTTCCAATTTTTCTCCCCATCTCGCCTCCCCCCACCTTGTACTCTGATTACCATAACACCTTGTATTCTGATTACCCCTTCCCTCAATGTATCCTCCCTTCTATCACACCCCTCCCTTCCCTTATCCCCATCTTCTCTCTTTTCTTGTAGGGCAAGATAGGTTTCTATACCCCATTATCTGTATTTCTTATTTCCCAATTATATGTAATAACAATTCTCAACATTCGTTTCTAATACTTTGAGTTCCAACTTCTCTCTCTTCCTTCCTCCCCACCCATACCTGCTGAGAAGGCAGGCACTTCAATATAGGCTGTATATGTGTAGTTTTGCAAATGACTTCCATAATAGTCATGTTGTGAAAGACTAACTATATTTCCCTCCGTCCTACCCTGTCCTCCATTTATTCTAATCTCTCTTTTGACCATGTCCCTCCCCAAAGTGTTTACTTCTAATTGCTCCCTCCTCCCATTTGCCCTCCCTTCTCTCATCCCCTCACCCCACTTGTCCCCTTCTCCCCTACTTTTCTGTAGTGTAAGATAGATTTTCATACCAATTGGGTAAGTATGTTCCTTGAGCCGAATGTAAAGAAAGTAAGCTTCTCTTTCCCCCTCTCACCTCCTCCCTTTTCTCCTCCATTGAAAAAAGATTTTTCTAATCTCTTTTATGAGAGATAATTTGCCCCATTCCATTTCTCCCTTTCTCCTCCCAATATATTCCTCTCTCACCCCTTAGTTTTATTTTTTTATATAAGATATGCCATTTTCTAAAGAAAAAACTCAGCCAAACCTAAGAGGCTTCTATCCTTATAGGAGCTCCTCTAGGCAGTACTTCCAATCTACAAAAACCCCAGAAAGCTGAATTCTCACACAATGATGGGACACACTGAAATCATTTTCATAAGTCAAGAATGCCAAACATATAAGCTTATATAAGTTTGTCACTTATATAAGAATATAAGCTTACCCCTAGGCCCATGGAAAATCTTTAGAACCTGATACTATGTCATTAAAAAAAAAACCAACTATAATTTAATGACTCTCTTTTGTGAGGTCATATTTTGTCCCAAAGGTGAACCTGTTTGGTAGCCTAACCATAAGGAAACCATTCAGACTAAACTTTCAGTTAGAATCTGATTACTACTGTTGTCCTAAAGCTTCTTTTGTTCCCCTTCCCTCTCTCTCTTTTTTTGTGCTATGTCTCCTGATTACCTTAAATTTCCCTAATTAGAGACAGGTCAGAATTTGTGAACACAGCATATGAAAGATCCATCTATACAGATAAGCAGCAGGAAAGTCTGAATTACTAATAACCCATACATATAAATGGGTACAATGAGAGGTCAACTCTGGCTTGTGATCACTATGAGAACAACTGCCATTTGTTCCCCAAGTCAGAACACTTAAACTGAGACTGATCTAGACAGAGATATAGAGAAATATTTTCCCATCTGTGGGTGTAAAAAGGTAATAACAGTGCTTCAGAATGCCCATGTCTGCCATTTTTCTTTCATTTCCCTCCATGGACTACCCCAGTCCCTATCCCATATAGATTCTGAGGAAGGAAGATAGATTCTTTGAAATTCAAAATATATTTGCCCTTAGAAACTATGGGTAGGGCATAGTTTAAATAGTCTCTGTTTATATACTCCCAGCATATTATGGGTTAATAGGCTTTTGTGGACAGATCTCAGATCCAAGCTACTATTTATTGGCTTATATATAGTACTATAAATAACCTATGGGAAAATGTGTTCTAAATTTCAAACGACTGACTTTAAAAATGCCTATATCTTAGCACAACCTATTGATAAGCTGGGCTCTTCCTACACCCTTCTCTGAAGTGGTTTTCATTTCAAGTCTCCTTCAGTTAGTTTATACTTATGCGAAAGTAAGTTAGTTTATGTAAGTTATACCTTACAAACCCATCTCTGTCACAGAAGGAATTCAAGGCCTGGGATAGAGCAGGGTGAGCTTTGGTTTCAAATGAACCAACAAGTTCAGGCTTAAAAAAAAATACTTCCTGCTGCCATATGACCTTTCTCAACAGTGACAGCATTGTTCCCTGAGGCTGTGGACACAGGCACAGAGCCCAGGAGAATAGTGTTGCTAGACTGACAGCAGTCATCAAAGCTATTTTAGACTGTTAAAAATGGCAACTGGATAGTGTCAAAAATCACCACTGCTTTCAAAGTTTCATCTTTAATAAGGCTACTGGAAACTAGAATGTCTTTCACTGTGTCTTGAGTTTTCCGTGTCTACTGTATGAAGGAGAAATGAAAACTAAAACAAGAGTATTCAAAGAACTGTATTCTAACAGAGAATTTAGACCTGGTTAATGTGCTCGAATGTTTGAAATTTTTAGTTGAGTTATCCGTGACCTAGACTTATAAATAGGCTTCTCCAAGCCTAGAGCCAAATGACTTCAAAGGTTATCTGTGCCTACCTGTAAACACAAACCTGCTGGCATGCCAAAGATGTTGGGGCTTACCTGGAATGACTTTCTCAAGCATCACTTAAATAATCAACATCTGGAGCATCTGCCCCACAGGGAAACATGGTACTTTCCTTTTCATGAGTTCCGGGGGGAAAAAGAAAGCATATTCTTCCCAGGTTAATTTACCATGGAATCAAATCAACTGACTCCCAAGATTAGATTAAAATGAAAGAGGGGAAGGCAAGAGAGTCATACATTTCATTAGGAGGCAAGGGGATGAGTTTCCATAGATAGGTTAGTAGCCTATATTTTACCTTATAACAGGATTGCTTTCTATAAAAGGAGATGCATCATTTGGCTGTCAATGAGTTATGTTTGCTATCTAATTATATTGTCAAATTAATAACAGTCCTTTAGGAATACTAGGTGGTATTCATTACAGCTCGAAGGAGGGAAGTTTTGAAGACTAAACAAATGGACTCACAAACACACATAAAGCAAGGAAAGGGGACTTTCTAGAAAACAGAAGTATTTACAAAATCTTGAGAGAATTATCCAAAGCCCCATAAACCATTTGATTAATGGGGTAACCAACCCCTGTTCTAATATATGCAGACTTAAAGTAGATGTTCCCAGAGAAATAGGATCCTCTACTCAACAGTAGCTGATATTATATGGCACTTTATAAAACATCTTAATAGATATGTGGGTGGTTTTATTCCTATTTTACAAATGAGGAAAGAGAGGGACAGTGAAGTTAAGTGGAGGAAGAGGAAGGAAAGGAATAAATGCCTTCTGTATATCAGGCACGGCAAAGTACATTACAAATATCTCATTGGATCCTCACAGCCACTCTGGGAGGCAGATTCTGTGATTATCCCCATTTTCCAGCTGATAAAACTGAGACAGGCAAGTTAGGTGATTTGCTTATGGTCACATAGCTAGTAAGAGATATATCTGAGGCTAAATTTGAACTCAAGTCTTCCTGACTCCTGGACCAGTGGTCCAGCTACTACTTCACCTCACTACCTTGACTTAGCCAAGATCAGGGATGATCTGGGTCAGGGTGGGCAGCCAAACTCATCCCTTCTCTCTCCAAACCCAATCCTCTTTCCCCAATACTGCAGTTGCTT
This sequence comes from Notamacropus eugenii, assembly GCF_028372415.1. Taxonomy (NCBI): domain Eukaryota; kingdom Metazoa; phylum Chordata; class Mammalia; order Diprotodontia; family Macropodidae; genus Notamacropus; species Notamacropus eugenii. The sequence goes on from NC_092875.1 coordinate 394,525,606, forward strand.
CCCCCAAAATATCCCCCTCACATTTTCTACCAACCCTTCAGGAAATAAATGCTTCTTTTTAAATGCTAGTATGAAATAGGATATTCACACCATAACATGAATTTCTTTAATCAGATTTTTTTTCTATTGCCACCTAGCTGATATCTTTCCCACTAAGGGAAAAGGAGTTTTGATAAGGGAATAGGACTCCAGGGTGGCAGATTTAGAGCCAAAGACACCTTAGGGGCCAAATAGTCCATCCCTCACATTTTATAGATGAGAAAATTGAGAACTAGAGGTGATTTGCCTAGGGTTGTCTGAGTAGTTAGAGGGAGAGCTAGGCTTCAAAGACATGTCTTCTCACTTTAAATGTAGAATTTTTTTCACCATACCAAAGAAGGAGACAAATACCAGGGAAAGCGAAGGTTGGAACTGAATTGAGTGCTGTTTTCCAGAAAGGCTTCAAATTCCATTTACTCCCTCTGTGACCTAGGCCAAGTCACTTAACCATAAAAGTCTCGATTCCCTAGTATGTAAAATGAGAGAATTGAATTACACTAATTCTAAGATCTCTTATAGTTCTGTCAATAACCCTAAAGTTGCATGAGAGGACCTCTGGGGGAGAAGAGAGGGAGGTGGGAGCATACTAAGTTAAAACTTGACCTACTTTCCCCCAGGATCCTCGGGGCAGCCACTAGCAATTACTCCTGTAAGGCTGGGATGATGCTCAGGAGATGAGAATGTGACCCATGCCTTTCCTTTTTACATTCCCTAGACTCTGAGTTATTTCAATAGCTATTATTTTTATACTCTTTCCAGCTTTGGTCACCTTATTAGTATGAAAGAGTATTTCCTGCCAAACCTTCATTCCCAGAGTTTCCTGATTAGAACTGAACTAAAGTTCCACAGCTTTGCTTTCTCTGTGATTTACAGCAGCTTGCTGCATCTGGAGAGCTCAGCACAGAGCCGCCCCGGGTGGGGGAGCTCCCATCAGGTTTCATCAGCTCTGACTTTGCCTTTTCCTGGAGGACTTCTAAATGGCTCCAATTTTATGTCTGCTCAGTGCTGGTTATTGTTTCTTTGGGGTGTTTTTACCTTAGGCTTATCTATATTAAATCTCATCTCCATTTGTCTCCTGCTGCCATCTCCCTCCACTTGCCAGATCGTTCTACTGTTTGCATCTTTCTCTTTTGTGTCAGTTCCCAGATTTTTTTGGTCAACCTGTGAATTTAATCAGTAAAAGGGGTTCACATTTTCCAGGTAAATGGTCTCAACACAGCTCTCAAGATTGATTCCTGGGGGCCAGGACATTGCACTTGCTCCAGGATGGGCTCAAGGTCTTGGCTTTAATTCAATTTAGGAGACATTTTGTAAGCACCCGCTGTGTTCATGGTACTGTGCCTATTGTTAGGTTTTAATAGGGAGGGAGGTGAAGGGTTAGGATCAATTCTACCTCTGCCATAGCCATGTTCCTAAATCCTCTTGCCTATTGAGAGTTTGTGTTTAGTTTTGATTTTTGTGGGTTCGTGGGAAAAAAACAACAATGAAAGCCCAACCTTAACAGCCCTAACTCATGTCTCACAGACTGAGAATCCCCAGTAATGCCTTGTTTTAGCAGCAATTGAATGGTATGTCAGATATGTAGCCAAAGGTGACAAATACATGCAATCAAAGTCTGGACAGCACCTTGAACCTGACAAGGATTTTCACCTAGACACTAGGGACTGGATTCACTATTTGAATGAATTTTGTTCTATAAAATGAAAACTACTATAATTTAGAGATTTTTACTATAAAGGCATATAGAAGGAAAATTGGAAATATTTTTCTTTCTTCCAGTGGCAAATAGCTGTAAAAAGTTGTGTGGTATTTCTATTACACAAATGATTTACAGAAGAACAGCCTTTGTTCAGAGTGTGTGTGTTCCAGTGAGTACGTTCCTCAGTCAATTGTGTCTGACTCTTCATGACTCCATTTGGGGTTTTCTTGGCAAAGACACTAGTGGTTTGCCATTTCCTTCTCCAGTCCATCTTACAGATGAGGAACTGAGGCAAATAAAGTTAAATGATTTGCCCAGGGTCACACGGTTAGTAAGAAGCGTCTGAAGCCAGATTTGAATTCACAAAGATGAATCTTCCTGACTCCTGGAACTGCATTCTATCCACTGCTCCACCAATCTGCCAAGTGAGCTCTTCACTTACAACAGAAGTATACCAATGGCTCACCAGGGCATCTCACGTCCCTTTTTTTGCCTCAAGGCAGTCTTTAGATAGTTACTGAATTGCATTAGGGTTACCTAACCTAGAGGAAAGGTGAATGATGGGAGGAGGGGAAGAAGGAGAAAGCTAACATAAACTGATATGCACTAAGTTAAAGAGAAAACCACCAAAGGGTGAAGGTAAATTGTGGCAATGAATCTTTAAGGCATGGCTATGCAAGCAGGCACATCTGCCACACCTTAGAATTTGCAAGACGAATAGTGGCTTATCTTCTTGCTCAGCTTCTGGCTTTTTATTCCCATGCGGAGACCAACTGAATCACAGAATAACAAAATTGGAAAGTACCTCAGAGGCCATCGAGAATTCTAACTGCAACCTCCCCAGTAAGTTGTCACCCAGCCCCTGCTGGAAGACCTCTGGTGACGCCTTCTACTAGATTATAAATTCCTGGAAGGTAGAGATTATATCTTATTTATTTCTGTTGGGGATGGTTCAGTGGAAAAAGAAGCACTTAGTAAATAATTGTTGATGAGCTTCGACTCTGGAGTCAGAAAGAGATAGAATGATAGTTGCATAGATAGAAGGATGGCAGATGATAGGTAGGTGATGGATAGATAGATGATAGGTGATAGAGAGGTGGTAGATAAGTGAAAGATAGATAGATGGTAGAAAGGTGATGGTTGGATAGATAGAAGGTTATAGATGACCTAGACGTAGATGACAGATGGTAGACAGGTGATGGATGGATAGATCAATAGCATTTATTAAGCACTCACTATGTGCCAGGCACTATGTTAAGTGTTAGGGATACCAGTAAAAGCACATCAGATGGTGAGCTTTCTGTATGACTTAAGAAAGAGTCACACAGAATAGACAGTCACAGATGGGGTGTGATCTCCGTTGGCAGACAGTGCTCCCAAATTAATGAGACCATGGATCCATTTGAGTGTTTACTTTATGAGGACAGCATGGCAGAGTGGATGTCAGGTCTTAGATATCTAGCCACAGACTCATGAAGACTTGAATCCAAAGCCTACCTCCTATACATACAATTTGGTCCTGGGAAAGTCCATCATCCTCTCAGTGTTCCTGGAAATTATTTTAAGATGATAATTTGATGAACAGTTGCCCATAATCTTTGGGAGGAGTTTCCTTACCAGAAGTTTCCCACACTAATGAATTATCAAGTCTTGACAATACACATACACACACGTACATACCTACACATAGATAAATACACACAAATATATTTCATGGGTTCATTCCCTAAATATTGAACATATATAATTGTAACAGGGTGATAATTGTTTTGTATTTTACAAGTTAAGACTAGAATCCGCATACAAATTTACATAAATTTTTGTGTCAATGGACAGAACCCTAGCACTTATTTAAAAATATATTTTTTTAACCAGGAGGCATTAATTCAGAGGCAAAATGAGGTCACTGGAACAGTTGCTTCTAGGCTCATCAAAAAACGAGGAAGGTTTGAAAATAAGTGCAAAGAAAGGGATAACAGTGGGGGACAATGCAGCCAACCTTGTGTGAATACTTTCTTCCCATCTCTTCCTAACTATCACTCATCACTCTGCTTGTCCCTTTTCCAGAGAAAACATTTTTTTTTTCTCTAGTCGGAACAAGATGCAGTAATAATAAGACTCTGAAAAGGTGAGGGAAATAAGATTATCTGGATTAGCATAGTGTGTGTTTGCTTTGGGGGGGCGGGGTTGAAAGACAGGGGAGAAGAAAGATAATATATTTATTTATAAATAAATGCAGGCCTTCATATTAAGACAGAGCTGGGTTTTTATATTCATTGTTTTCACATGGACATGGTCAGAGATTCAGATTTCAGGGACTTCCTCTGAAGATGGAAGAGTTTTGGAGTTGGAATGGACCTTAGGAATTCATATCACTTTACAGATAGGTACAGCAAGACTTAAAGTATGGTCGTGTGTGTGGTCTAGTCAATAAAAGACCACAAAGCCAGAGGTCCTAAATTGTTAGCCAAAATAATCTTCTGATTTACTGCATGACCTTGAATGTGTCACTAATACCCTGCCTTAGTCCTTACCTCATTGAAAAGCAGGTTCAGCATCTGGCCTGAAATTACAAGCAAAATAAATTACTTACAGTCTGCAGGGAAGAAGGAAATTGAGTGATTACCTAAAACTCCCCTGCATGAAATAAAAAAAAGGATGGAGATTTGATTTTATTCAAAATAATTGATGGTTTCTTTTGGCATTGCTATGGATGAGGCTAGGTACAGTCCTGAATCTTCACTGGACTTTATTTGATGAGGACTTTGTCCTGGCATTGACTGTCCTTAATAAGATGTGAAATTGACCAGATTACCTCCTTTAGAAAGTATGACTACCTTCTCATGGCCTCCAGTCACACTGAGGATGATCAGTTCAAATTTAGTTCACATACCTGGACTTGGCCTTTAAAAGGGAAAGCAGAAAGTTATCTGTGAATAATGTGGGGAATCAGAAATGAGATTTTGGATTGAGAGAAGCCAATCAGACAAATATGAACTCAGTTCCCTGAGGAAACCCTTTGCAACCATATCACCTACCCCTCTAGGGAATCCTACATTCTAAAGGACTTTGTGCTTCAAGCAACAAAGGTACCCCAGGGATGTCAGTGAATGGCCGCAGTGCCTAAATGTCAAAGAGTTCCTGGATTAGGCTGGTAACTCTTGAAAGAGCTGGGGGATGCAAAGTGAAAGAGTAATTCCTAGACCAAGTGAAGAGTTTCTAAACACAAATGGAGGAATTCCTAGACCAAGCAGGAGCTGTGCCTAAGGAGCAGAAACGGACCGAGACATGTTGCAGAGGACCTTATCCTTCACTGGTTCTGTGAATTACATGGACTTTGCATGTCAGGGTAAGGATAAGGGGATTAGTCTTCTATCCATCCTGAATGTCTTCCTTGTATAGGGAATGATGGAACACAAAGGGAAGAACTGAAATGAGTCTGGAAAGCTGTTTAGGTCCCTGGAAGGTAAGGTGCACTAGAAGTGAGAAAGAAAATTATATTGACTGTTTACAGACTCATTGATGAGTCTTTGTGGGTGTTTTGTTTTCATTGGGTTAAATAAAACATGTTTATGTTCAATGTGTTAACTTGAATGTTTTTATAGGAACTGAGGACACTTCTTTTCCTTTTTTCTAGAGATCTAGACACAAACCAAATTTTGATGTTCCCAAGGGAAACCCTGCATGCAGACATAAGCCAAAGTATACCATTGTGGAGACACTCCTGAGGTCTGAACCTGTTCTGTGTTAATCCAGAACGTCAGTCCTCAATCACAGATTATATAGTATCTTTTAGTGTAATAAGTGGTCAACATACCAGAAAAATGGACTATCCTATTGGATCATTTCTCTATGGGGTATGAATGGAAGGAGCTCCTCTTCCATACCACAGGATGAGGAGTTTGTGAGATGTAGCAGTTGAGGTGGGGGGAGGAGTCAAAACATAACCCCACCAAAGTATTTTTTTAATACAAAAAATGCCAAGAGACAGTTCCAATTTTACAGTGCACAACTGAGCTACACATTTTACCCTTGGAAATAAATAAAATTCCCGAACTTTCTCACTGATGGTCGTTGTGTTATTTTGTGTAACTTTCCTCACTCCAAAGAATTATGTTGTCAGCAAAAAGCAATCAACCTGGAGTAGGTTTGGTCAAAGATAATTGTTCTTTACCTATGGTCCACAGACTCCTAAGGGGTCTATGATTTGGAACGGGGGAAAGAATTACATCTTTGTTTTCGTTAGCTTTCATTTCCTATATAGTACATGCACTCAGAAACATTATTTTTGAGAAGGAGTTCATGGGCTTCACCTGATTGCCAAAGGGATCCATGGCACAGAAAACCATTAAGAATCCCTATTCTAGGATATCTGAATCACTGGTGAAATCCTTTAACAAATACAATAGCAGTCTGTCAGAACACTGTTTACTACATAGGTTCAGAGACATAACAAGTCAGACCATCTCCCAAAATGTGACAACTCCATGCAATAAAATTATGACCAGAATGTAATTAGCCTTTATTGTGGGCATTTGTCCAATACTTGGGTACCATCAACATAATGGGTTTCTGCTCTGATGACATGGTGGTGTTTCATATTAACATCTAGAAAAGGCTCAGCTCTGCTTCCAACACATCTCTGAAAGGTCATACTCTCTGCTTCTCTCTTATAGGTGTATCATAAATTTATACTCTGATGTGTCCATATGTACATGCATAATAATGTTTGTGCTATTACTGATGTATTCATTATAAATAAATCAGCCTTCACAGTAAGAATTAATAGACCCTTCAAGCTCATCAAACACATTCAGTCCAGGCAGTTAATCTCTGCTTTGTGACTGGGCAGTCTTGGATTGTGTAGAGTGTAGACAATAAGCAGCCTGCCCTGGGACGAGGTGTCTTCTCCAATTGGGACAGATGGCCGCCATTATTCTCAGTTAATTCTGCAGTAAGTTATGGACAGCAACAGTCGACTGCATCTGTCCCTTTTATGGACACAGGAAAGAGGTAGCTATGAAACAGCATCTGTGATGATTGTTTAAAGGGGACAGGAAATGACATCAAATCCCTCTTTACCCTGCCTGCCCACATCTACAGCTCTTGTGTACATAGACTGTTTCCTAAAAGGATTATTGAGAATTCAAATGTTTTTTCAGAAAATCACCTTGACTCTTGAAGTGAGAAAGGGATTGTTGTTGTTGTTTTTAAGTAGCTGTTGGTTATGGAATAGTTTCTGTTTATTTTTAGAGAAGACGAGTTTCTACTGTCCTTGGGCCTTAGTACATAGGAATACAGGGCTATGAACTACATATATATTAAAAAAGTAGGAAATTATTTTCTAGATAAGTGGGCTTATAATCCATTCTTTCTGAAATTAGCATTCTTCTGATCTCTGAATACGGAACTCTGCCATTGATGCCCTCCAGTGACCCAGGATTCCTAAAGTCCCTCTCACCATCCTAGGAAGCCTGTCACCACTTTCAACTGTCCAGAGCCAGACCTTGAACTCTAGGCCTCCAGAAAATTTGAGACGACAAATCTTTGGGGGAAGGAAATGTCCCAATGTTTGGAAAAGGGAAGTAACATGGTATAGTGCTCTATGGATTCAGAGAATGAGATATGGAGAATGAGACCTTGTATTTGAATATGGACCCTGAGACTTTCTACTTGTATGATCTTGGAAAAAACATCAACTCTTTGGGCCTTGGTTTCCTCATCTGCTAAAAGAAGAGATTAGTTTAAATAGTCTCTCTATTCTCTTTCAAGTTTAAATCAATGATCCTTTTGTAAGATGTGTGTTCTGTGTCCCTCAACCCCAATTGATATTGATAACAAGATGCTCTATGCCCTGATATCTTTGTAGGTGAATTGCATACTCAAAGTTGTAAACTGGGTGTGAACAAGTCCTTAATAAATTCAGAAAGAATGAAGAGCTTTCAGGCCATTAGATAAAAATTAAATGAAGACACAGGAAATATACTAAGATTGGTTGAAATTAGACACACCCTTGAGCCTATAGGCATACATAAACACATAATCACATACATGCACACATATGTGTATATATTGTATATCTATGTATACATATGTGTGTATATATGTGTGTGCATATGTGTGTGTGCATGCATGTAAAGAAATTCAAACAAACCATTTGAGCTTGTGTAATGGGAATTAAAAATCTTCCTTGCCCATTGATAGGCCTCAGGTGGGGCTATTCAGGGAGTTTGATTGGGAGAGGCTTGTTTTGTATGTGGGCCCATACCTTTTGTTGATTGCTTGCAAGGCACTGTGTCAGGAAGGGTTGGGTCGCACCCTCCAGCTCTGAAAGGAGTATATATGTACTCTGAAGTGAGGTTTTGCTTTGGAGCTTAATTTTTGGAAGAAGTTTCTTGTGCCAGATGAGACTCTGGGTAGTCATTTTAAGGGGCCCCCCGGCTTTGAAAACCCAGATGTTGGTGCTTCTCTGTCTGGTAATGATGCATATATACATTGCCTCTGGTCACACAGCTGGAAGCCCTCTCTGATGGTCCAACTTATATTTTCTCTGTTGGTATACGTGTTTGATTAAAGTGATTGGTAACCCCTCAAAAGCTGCTTTCCTTAGAAAAGCAGATCTAAGAACCCGTGCCTGCAGGTCATCCTGGATGTGTGTCAGGTGCTGGCTGTTACAGGAGGGTCACATTCTGGTGCAGGAAGGCATAACTCCAGTGGAGTAACTAAAGTACTTCTTGTCTCATTCTCCTCCTTACCCCTCTATCCTCCAAGCACCCTGGATTAGGGGAAAGGCCTCTTCTCTGATGCCTAGGCCTCTGATTGAGGAACAATAAATGATCTAATTACTTGGTCTTTCACTCTCACCAGTCTTCTGGTTGTTGTTCAGTCATATTTCAGTTGTGTCTAACTCTTCATGACCCCATTTAGGATTTTCTTGACAAAGATACTGGAGTGGTTTGCCATTTCCTTATCTAGTTCATTTTACAGATGAGAAACTGAGGCAAACAGTAACTTGCCCAGGGTCACGTAGCTAGTAAGTGTCTGAGGCTAGATTTGAACTCAGGGAGATGAGTCTTCCTGATTCCAAACTCAGTGTTCTATTCATTGCACCACCAAATCAAGCCATAGCTCCACCCCCTTTCTAGCCTCCTATCACTAGGCCTCTGGGAAGACTTACATGAACCGATGAAGAATGACAGGCAGACCCAGGACAATTTATACAATAACAACTATAAAGACAAGAAATTTTGGAAGGCTTAAGAATCTGATCCATGTAATAATCAACTGTGATTTCAGGGGATAATGATGAAGCATCTTATCCACCTCCTTGTGTTGTTGTGTTTGTCCTTTGTTCTCAAAAAGGACCATGACATCAAGATGATGACATGACTTGCAGTTGACTTTGATTCGAGTCAGGGAGGGCTGTGCAAGGTCACTAACCTCACATTCTTCTCCTGAGTCATCTGGGTTCAGTGGCCTGATGTTCATCAGAACAACTGGAGATGGCCCAGGATGCAATGGGAGACCCTGGCCCTTTCAGGCTATGGTCTAATAGCATTGTCATGTTGAGTGAGATACACCCATTCTGTAAATAGGCTTCTTTAAGTAGTTGCTCAAGGGATGGCCCCTTTAATAAAAAAAAAAAATCAAACTGGGAGGAGAAGACCCTCAGAGTTCCTGGGTAAAAGAGAAACAATTCCCTCTGGAGCTCCACCTCCTGAAAGACAGGTGATGGACTGAAACTACGAATAAGACATACATTTTTGGTCATAGCCAATGTGGGAATCTCTTGTTTTGCTACCCGTATTTTCTCAAAGGTTTGGGGTATTTGTTTGTTTGTTTTTAATGAGTAGGGAATATGAGAGAGAGAAAATAAATGCTTGTTAATGGGGGAAGAATAATTTAAAGAAAAGAACACAATCCCTTGTCAGAGGTCATTTAAATCTAGCCTAATGCAGATTTCCACACTCTAGAGCAAAAACCGGGATTCAGTTCTATCTAACCTCCTAATAAGATCAAAGAGAGACTTTGTCTTGTCTAAACCTTGTATCTTCCTCAGCACTGTTCTCTGATCACAGTAAGTGCTTAAGAAAGATTTGTTGAATTGAATTAATTGAAGTACAAATTGTGGGACTTGATTTTTTTTGAAGGTGCTTCATTTGTGTGGACAAGAGCCCCTCATGCTTCCTTTGAATTTTTTCCAGACAGACTGACCCCCATACTTCTGACAGGGCGTTATATCATGCCTGCGTGTTTCCCTCTTATAAGAGCAGTATTCTGTTCGAAAATCGTGGTTCTCTTAAGCAAAAGTTTCCAAGAAGTTTTGCCTTTTGTAATGGCAAAATGAGCCTATCTCCAGACTCCTTGCAGTGCAAAAAGACATTAGATTTCAGGTTGGGGTTTGGACTACCTAGGCAGTTTTTACACCCAGAGAGAGAGAAAAGAGACTGGAACTTTCTACAAACAGACCACATTCCCATGAAAAATTAACCCCTAAAAGTAGAATAACATCCTTAATAAGCAGTCGGTTTGCATGTCACTACATCATTTTCTAAAGTTTGAGACATCTCCAACAAAATTTTATACCTGGCAGCAATGACTTACAATGTAGATGGATAGAAAGAAAGCTCCAGAATGAATGTTGCATGATAATAATGTCCCTATGTTTCGTTAGACTTAGTTGATGTGGTGGATAGTTATGCTAAATGTCTTTTTTTTTGTTGTTTTTAATTGTTTATTTTTAATTCTTTGACACAAAGGATGGACTGCTAAGTAGGGGAAAGGGATATATAAAAATATATGAAAATAAAGGTGATATAAAAATAAACAAAAGATATGAGTAATTTTATTTAAGTATCCCACATAGAATTTGCTGAACTTTTAATTATTTAGGTAAAGAGTCCATACATTCATTAATTCAACAAACATCTATTGGGTTCCTACTATGTGCCAGTTATTGTAGGGAAACAATTGTGCAGCAAGCAATATGATGTAAAGTAATTTGCAAGTGGTGGGGAGTAGCAATGTTGGGGATTAAGATAGGCCTCATATAGGAGGTTGTGGGATGAGTCTTGAAAAGAAAGAAAACACCCTGAGAGGTAGGAGAGGAGAAAGTGCATGCCAAGCATGGGGGCTAGCCTGGGCAAAGGAAGTGCCCCTAGAAGTGGTGACTGGGGGATCAGCAAGTAGACCAACCTTGCTGGACTTATACAGTATAAAAAAAGGAGCAATGTGTGTAAAACCTGAAAAGGTAATATAAGATCTGATAATAAAAGTGTTTGTATTTTATTCTAAAGGCAATAGGGAGCCACAGGAACTTCTTGAGTAGTGGAGTAGATTTACTCAATCCATCAACAAGCATTTATTAAGTGCCTACTATGTGCTAGATACTGTACTAAGTGAGAAAAAGAAACAGTCCCTTCCCTCAAGGAGTTTATATTCTATCAGGAGAAAAAATATTATATGAAATAGAGTTACACAGAATTATAGAGAATAAATACAAAGAGTGGTACATTCTTATATCTCTTCTTCAGGCTTGTTCAGTCATTATAATTACATAGCATTCAGTTGTGAGAAATGATTATTTCTCTCTGGTATTAGTAACTAATTATTGTATTAGGACCAAGATTTTTCCCCTTTTCTACTTCCTCATCCAGAAATCAACCAGTGTGGGAAATCTTTCTCTAAAAGATTTACCCAGCCAGGATGGCTGAGACCTAATCAAAGACAGTGAAAGAAATTGTATGTTTGGGCTAATGGGGCTAAAACCTGCTCCTTGTGTTTGCTCAGGTAGGTGTGGAAAATGTTGATTCTCCCTTTTGTCAGACAGGTGATGTGGAAATTGACCAAGATTTGGGTGACCTAAGTCACCTTCCCCAAGATTCTCCTTGTAATAGTCCTTCCCACATTCATTATTAACCAATCAGGGTTGACTGCCACCCTTAGGAACACCTACTCTTTGAAAGGCATATAAACTGAGAGTCCAACACCATGAGGGGCCTTTGATCTAAGAGAGATGACTATTCTTTCATTAATAAACATGCTGGCCTTATTAATAAAATGACTAAATTACTCAGAAACTATGTCTCTCAAACTTTTAAAATGCCACACAGTTTTGCTTTTTTCTACTTATTGTTGTCATCATAAATTGTTTTCCTGCTTCTGCTTTCTTTGTTTTGTGTCTCTTCGTATAAGTTTTCCTATGTCTCCCCAGTTTCTTTGTATTTACTCCTCGGAGTAATATTCCAGGATTTGATATCTCTGGGATACGTGCCCAACAGTTAAGAACCTGAGTCTAAGAGCTTAGACATCTTAATCGCTTTCTTAGTATAATTCCAAATTGCTTTCCAAAATGTTTAGATCAATTCAAAGTTCCACCAAGAGTGTTCCTGTATTTCCACAGCCCTTCCAAAATTGAGGCAAATTCTCTTCTTTGCCTATTTGCTGGGAGTCACATGAAATCTCAAAATTGTTTTGATTTGCATGTCTTTTAATAATAGTAATTAGGACTTATTTACCTATTTATTAGTAGTCATTCATGTGACTGTAAATAATTTGCAATTGTTTGGGGAACTTCAGTCATATTCTTTGACCACTTACCCATTGGGGAATGGTGGTATGCCTGTGTGGGGTATTTTTGATCCCCTTGTAATAATCAATCAGAGATTTGTCTTAGCAAAGGCATAAAGGAGTTTATTGCTTTCTCATGAGAAAGGGTTCCCCACTTCGTTGCCCTAATAGCGCCAAGCAGGGAGTACAAATACACACAGTTGAAAGCAAGCTTATATAGTCCCTAACATGGAACTCCCACCCACCCACTGGCTCTGATGAGGGCTGGAAAGGGGGTGTGAAACCCCCACAAAGACCAGGGTGCCAGGGGCAGGTGGTCTGGAGAAGAATTCATGAACTCAAGCATTGTTGAAGTCAAGGTAAAGATTTATTACACTTTCCAGCGGGCAAGAGCTCTTAGGGAACCTACAACCTTAAAAGGATACAGGGAAAGTTTATGGAGGATATTCTATAGTATCACTTGTGCCAAATATGCTAACTAGGTGTTTTGGAGTGGGATTAGAGAGTGGTTAAAAAGTGGTCAGTTCTTAAAGGAACATGCACTTTTGGCATCTACTGCGCAGGTATTTTACCCAAAATTCTTCGGGAAATAGCCCAAGATGGGGCTACCTGGAGGTGTGGTTTTAGGCCTGAAACATCACTAAGTCTACCAACAGTCAGGGCTGACCAGGGAAAACCAGGCTTCTCTCATCAATGTCTTGTTAGACAAGATTAACGTAAGGGAGTATAGGTATGTACAACTGTAGGATACATATGATTGGTCAGTGAGTAGTAAATGCCGTTATGACCCAGTACACAGCCCGTTAAGCCAGTGTGCAGCTGGCTAAGCCTATATAGCAGGAAGGGGGATAACAGTTGTTACTAGGGCAGGCTGTGTCCTTGGGCTGGGGAGAAACTGTATGAGATAGTATTTTGAGGCTAGGGAGAAATGTGATTTTTAAACAGAAATGTGATTTTAGAATTGGGGCGCATGTACATGCACCCAACCACCCCATCAGCTCCTCCTTCCATTGGCTGGGTCTCAGAGCTCACAGTCTAAACGTGGGAACTTCTCCCCAAGAACAAAGGACAAAAAGGGGGAAAACAGGGAACTGTTTGCTCAGCAAAAAAATTAAAGAAAAAGAAAAGGGGAGGAAGGAGGGTAGGGCATATACAAGATCTGGACAAAGGGAGAGTCGGGTACAGTACAAGATATATTACAAAGCGTGCTTTTCTACAAGGTGGGTTATCTGCAGATGTTCCAGGGAGTGTGTTTTAATAATACAAGAAACAATTAACTCTTTGAGGAGGCTTTACTTTTGAGAGGTCATCTCTCACAATCCCCCCTCTTACTTCTTACAATTCAAAGACTCCTCACAAATTGTATAGCAACAGAAATGGCTAAGGCCCAGAGGCCAGAGGGAATGGAAAATACCTGCAGCAAAGCAAAGAAAAAGTATAGCAATTAGCAAGAACAACAAACCCACAACAGTCTTTTCTGTCATACATGGATCGGTCCCTTCACTTGGGTATGAGGCTGATTGATGCATTGACAAATTACAAGGTAGGGCATTCCCCTTCATGAGATTTCACTAGGGAGTCAATAACAGGCTCCAGTACTTACATAAATATACTAAATAATCATTGTTAACACAGTACATATCACCTCATAAAATGCTTCCAGCTTCTGGTCATGTGATACTTCTTCAAGTAGTCTTCAGCGGAGCATCTCAGCATCTTCCTTCCTTTGTCTTCTTGTGGAAATCCAGATATCCACTCTCTGATAAACCTGACCTTAATACAATTTTAGATGACCATTCCTAAGCTTTATACACTTACCACTCTTACAAAGTCAGAATTGGAACTTTGGCCAATTGTCATGTTTAAGAAATTCACATTAACCAACTGAGACAAAATAATAACTATGTGTGCTAACCTCACAAGCCCTTGACCTGATTGTCTCTATACTATTATTAAGAATTAAAGGATTCTATCTTTTTTGTTTTGGTCTAAAATCCTAAACCTAACAGCTTAATTTTTTTGGACTTAACCTCAGATAGTTCTCTACCAACAATCTATTATTTAATAGATTTAGTGTTTTGCTTATGAAATTTTTGATTATAGAAAATTGCCACTAAGAGTAGGGACATTTCAGGGAAACAACTTCTCCCTAATTTCATGTCATTTCCAGGTAGGATTAGATTGTTAACTGGCATCCAGCCAGACTTAAAGTCTGCCAGGTGTCAGTGGGCAAATTGAGTCAGGAGAATCTCACCTCAGCCCAGGTTGAATAGCCACTCTTGCAACCTTCCCATGAGGTCACCCCTTTGCAGTTCATACCAGCATCTCACAAGCTCACTGGCATCATGGATCAATGGCTCAGACCATCTTTCTTGCTATCTACACCTGGAGTTAGACCCAGAAGAACAGTCAGTTAATAGTCCCATAAAATCTTAAAATAACAAGCTCCAATAATCAGTTTCAAATATGACTATAATTTCTCATAGGCTAAGGAACATCTTTTGAAGCAAGTCGTAAGTAGCTTGCATACCTTTCTATACATGTTCTAGTTCCTGATTAAATAACACTCAAAATCAAATTTACCATTAAAACCATAAGTTATTGCTCTAATAGATTTACCTCTGTTTCCAAAGCTTCTCTATACCTGTCTAACCATGCTCAGTCTAAAAGAATGAGCTACACATATAATAAGTTCAAACACTAACTTCAACTTATATTCATGAAATAAATTCAAATCAAAGCCAAAACATTTAACTTTCTGTTAATGCCAAATATTACCAGAGGTCACCTGCCTCTAAGAAACTACACCAATTCTTTTCCCCAAACTGAAGATGTCTCTGATTTAGTCTCAGTAATTAATTCAGCCAATTGTTTTAATACCAATTGCATCATTTTGTAATTGGTAAAGATTTTATTCCAAGTTGGGACCTTTGTCCCTTAGTCCAAAGGAGTTTTAGTCCCATTTGTCTAAAAGAGCCCTGAAAAATCCTCACCTTGAAAGCTCCTTGGATTTCTCTACTTGATCTGGCTCTCTAGAGGCCCATAAACTTTTACCCAATTAATTGAAAACAGCAAGATTCCACTACTTGCATTGTGCTTACATCTTAAACTATCTTCTTTGATTATAGAACCATGCCAGGAAGATGAAAAGTAAGAACCTAATTAGATATCATCCCCATTTTATAACCAGACTCAGAAATAGTCAAGTGGGAAAACATTCCTTTTCAGAGGAATACAATGAGCCAGAAGGATCCTATCCCAGGCTGAGGACAGGATTGTCCCCTGAGGCAAATTTCTGCCTGTAACACTCACATTCCTCTCTGAGTAGTAGGACACAACAAGTAATGGTCCCAGAGGCTTTTCGTTAGATAGCAGGTTTCACTAATTAAAATTTTACCAGGCCTCACATCTCAAATCTTAAATTTGTCCTAAAAATCAATCACTAGAGATTTTTTTTTATCATCAAAACAAATTCCTTGTTTAGGAACTCCATCTACACACAATTTACGCTTTACTTAAGAGATTACAACTCTTGACAAAGCCAGGCACCAGCCATTGGGTGATGATTTTAGACTCTTCAAAGGCTAGTGCCCCTGCTTCCTTCAACAACAGGAAAGAGTTGGCATCTCTTCTCTGAGCATCTCCAGTTCAGATTAGTTCTTAAGAAGTTCTTCTGGAATGACTGGACTTCAAAAGGAAAGGGGGATGGGAGCAGGAGGCTGTTTGTCTTAAAATTATCATAGAGCTTCCTGGAGTCATAAAATTCCTGGTCTCCCTTATCTTGTCCCTTATCTTTCAACCCCCATAAAACCTGAAGTTATTATAACAAATTGGCTTACAAATATAAATTTGGTAGGTAGGCCTTTCAAAAATCATACAAAAGATTTTACAAAACATTTCTTCATACAACAAATGTCTTACTCTCTTAAGAACAATTTACAACTTATCACAAAATCCTCATGAACCTAACTGGCAAAAATTACAAGATCTAAAACCAAGGCCTTTTCACATTTTCCCATAAACTTCCTTTTACAAACATACTTTTGGAAATGTTTGATTCATAGCAAAAACAATTTTAGTTAAAACTTCCTTAATAGCAGAAATAAATTTTTTTTATGTACTTAATACATCCTTAGATGGAGCAGGTTTGAAAATCACACCCATATATAAAAGTATATACGTACTTTTTTTAAGGATTCTCATTTTCTGTATAGGAATTCTACAACACAAAAACTCTTACTCAGAATTCATAACAGCTTTTTTAAACCAATTCATCATTAATTTAACAACGCAATTTCTAATATAGCAACATTTAGATTCACTTAAAAATTTTAAATTATTTATGTTTACTTAAAACTTAAATAAGCCATTACCCATTTCCTCATCACCTTGCACAGTAATTCATCTCCTTACCCCCATGTGGGCACACTCTATCACCTGATCAGATAGAATCATCTCAAATTTGATTGAGCTATTAACTATGAAAGCAAGTTACATGATTTTTCTGTCTTCTTATTTATAACCAAATATAAGTTTCAAATTATCAAATTTCTATGACATCCCTTTTAAAACCCCAATCTACATATAACAAACTCCAAATTTAAAAATTGTGTAACAATTGTGTAACAATTACATTGATTAATGTTGCGTCTAACATATACCCATTCTTATACCCCTCCTTGTGTTAAGTACTTTACAATCATAAATGCTGAATAACAATATCTTTTTCTGATGAATCCTGACAGGCATTCTCAAATGCTGCTTTGTATTCCTTCAGGACAGATTTTAATTTGAATCCTTATCAAATCTGGATTTATAATCACTAATGATAAATATTTTAGCTCTCTTTTTTTAAAATCAAATACTTTTACTACATGAAAGAAAACTTTATTGATAACTTTCCATAATCATTTTTTACTCTACTTCCTTAAAGACTTGAAACGCCAGGTCTTTACTCCCCTCTTCAAGGCCCACCAAAGAAACTCTCAGATGGGGAGGAGTAACCTTCCCCTTTTATACATAGTCTGAGCACATGCACAGAGTTAATGCTTCTAAAATAAATTGAAATTCTAAAGTGAATTTGCAATTTTAAACACATTGTCTGGTATCAGATATGTTTACTTATTTAAACACAAAGTACAGATTTTCGTCTTGAGATCTCATTAAATCAAAACTCAATTTTTCATTCCAGACTACTTGTCTTTTACTCCACTAATTTCCATTACCAAAGAGATTCTCCTTTAGGTGAGGTCAGGAATGGTCTGCCACTCCCCACCTTCCCAGTTTCTACCAAAAAAAGGTTTTGAATCAGATTAAAAAGCTGGTCTTTCAAGGACAGTTCAGCTCACCCTTTCTGCTCTTGCTGGCTACCTAGTTAAATTTACAACCTTAAAAAGTGTCATATAAAACAGAGATACAGACTTTCATTCACACAGACAAAACATCTAATAAAACATTAGAGAGTACACACATAGGTTTAAATTTTTGGCAAACCCAGTCCTTGGAGGATCCATACTTTGGTCAGAAGACATGTCCTCTGAGCTGAGTGCCTGCCCAAACTAAACAAAAATACTTAATCATTTTCTTCTTATCTTTTCCCTAATACTTGTCTTCTGGGACTTTCAGGGAGACTTTTTAGCTTTCCCCATGGCTCACTTGTCTAGGGGAATGGTCAGAGAGTCACAGTTCTTGCCCCTCTCCCCCCCTTAGAGGGAGACTCACTGGTCTTGGCTTTAACTCTAAGTCTATGGTCACCCTGGAAACTCTCTGGTCTTGCCCTCTTAAAAGGACTCCTCTTAAAAGGATTCATGGATCTTGCTTACCTGAGTCTGTGTGCATAAACTCACATGACCTTGATTTAGTCTCTCTTCCTCCATGGTCAGGAGCTCCATTTTACTTTCGTTTTTGCCTTTCAAGATTCCTTAAAAGTGAAAGGGAACCCCCAAATCATTCCAGGACTGCTAGCAAATGGCCAGTGGGCTCCTGTGCTAGGACTGGCTGGGAGATCCTTCTGCAAATAAGAGGGAATCCCAGATGAGCCCCCAAAACTATGTGGAGTATTTTTGATCTGCTTGTAATAATCAGTCAGAGATTTGTCTTAGGAAAGGCAAAAAGAAGTTTATTGCTTTCTCATGAGAAATGGTACCCCCCTTCATCTCCCTAATAATGCTAGCCAGGGAGTACAAATGTGTATGTGTTCATCCTGCATTGCTGAAGAAGACCATGACATCAGAGAAATAATGACATGACTTGCACTTGACTTTGTTTTGAGTGAGGGAGGACTGTACAAGTTACCAGCCTCCCTCCTCCTCCAGAGCCATCTGAATCCAGTGACCAGATATTCATCAGGATGACTGGTGATGACCCAGGATGAGGATGGGGTTAAGTGACTTGCCCCAGGTCACACAGCTAGTGAGTATCAAGTGTCTGAGATGAGATTTGAACTCACATCCTCCTGACTCCTGCACTGGTGCTCTATTCACTGCACCACCTAGCTGCCCCTGGAAGTACAAATACACATAGCTCACAGCAAGTTCATATAGTCCCTAACTGAACCCCTACGTATCCACTGGCTCCTCCTCCCATTGGCTGGGTCTCAGAGCTCACAGTCTAAACACGGGAACTTCTCCTCGAGAACCAAGGACAAAAAGGTGAGAAATAGTGAACTGTTTGCTCAGTAAAAAAAAAAAAAAGAAAAAGAAAAAGTAAGGGAGACGGGTAGGGCATAGACAAGGTCTGGATGAAGGGAGAGTCAGGCACAGTACAAGATATGTTACAAAGCATGCTTCTCTATGAGGTTAGTTAGCTGCAGATGTTCAAGGGAGTATGTTTTAATAATACAAGAAACAATTAACTCTTTGAGGAGGCTTCACTTCTGAGAGATCATCTCTCACATGCCTGTTTCAATTCTCTATGTATCTTGTACATTGGGCCCTCCTCACATATTTTAGGCAAAAAAAAAAAAAAAATTTCCCCAGATGACTATTTACCTCTTTAGCTTAGTTGCATTGACTGTGCTAGTCAAAGCGCTTCCATATCATGTAATTAAAATGATCTATTTTATGATCACATAAACTTCTAATTATATCTTAGAACTAATGTTCCCTGATTTTTTCTCTTTTTTTAAAAAAGGAACAACAATACATATGACTACGTTAGTAGCACAAATAAGACATTTTATTCATTTTCTGAAAAAATGCCATCTGTTGCACAAAGCAATCAGTGTCTCAGGGAAAATGACCTGCAGTCAGCAAAGGAGGTTTTGGTTTTTTCTGAAAATCTCAAGTATCACGTCATAGAAGGATCCCATGAGGGCAGAGGTTCTCCAACTGTGGTCCACAAAGGTCTGCCAGGTATCCATGGATTCATCTCTTCCAGTACAAATTAGGATCATGGTCCTCACTCCCTTTTTTGAAAAGGTGGGCAAGTATGGAATGGCATGTTATATATCCTATCCTTTGAGTTCAACTGAGTTCAATGTATTGGTTGATTTCCCTGAACTGTTTTTTTTCCTTTAAACTTGATTAAAAGGTAAGGCTCATGGGGTATAGTAGGTGGAAAAGGTATGTTTGGTAATAAATATTAGGCAAAACCAAAAAGAATCAGTTTTTAAAGGATTTTTTCTGGTATCAATAATTTTTTTCAGATGTCACTCAGTTGCTGGCTCATCACAATGTTGTCTTCCCCATTCATTCTGCAAAGGGAATTTTTGCTGTGCTAAGTGGGAAAGGATGGGTTAGGCAGGGCCAGTCTATGGAAGTCTGTTGCCCTGCCAAAATGGTCCATACACTGAAAAAGAGAACTACTGCCCTGGGATACTTCTTCAGGGTCATTCATTAAATGCAGGCTCTACCTCTTTCACATGTGATCACAGAATCGAAAACAGAGCATGAAAAGTGAATGTTACCTCTCAGTTGGGGATTTCCTTGGGGCCACCTATACGGAGAAGTGCTGACCAACCAGGCATTCCATGGTGATTGGAAACAAAATGAGGAAATCCCAGGATTTCATTCTAATTCTCTGATAAATCTCTGTGCTTCTGCATCCTGCAGACCTGTTCATTAACTTCCTAGCAGCTAAGGAAGCAAAGGAATGGGGCCCCCTGTTCATGAAGCGCCTGATTCAGAGGCCCTCTATAATCTCTCTTGCCCCTTCCCTCTCATCCCTTGCTTTCACACAGTGGTGTGAAAGTATTCTGGTAGAGTGAGGTTCTGAAGAAAAATAAACTGACCTCCTGTTATTCATCAATAGATTTGTTTTCCTCTGATCTATCCCCTTCTGAATGATGGTAATGTGAGTTGTTTTGTTTTGTTTTTCTAATTCTACAGTTTATCTCATTGATGTCTCTAGATACCAGTAGAAAGATACTTCAGATCTAGAATGTAGATTTTGGACATCATAGGAATAAATGTCATTAAATCTGTGGGTCTCTACTGCATTTATTCTGTTTTTATAAGTCTAATATAGTAGCATGTTTCTTATTGGATAGAGATCTGGGTTTGAAGTCTAAAAGCCCTGGGCTAAAATCCTTCTGACATATACAAACCAGGTGGCTCTCAGGAAGTGGCTTACCCTCCTTGGGTGTCAGACAGTTCACTGGTATTTAACTATGAAGGTATAGATGGTTTGCAGTCTGCATTTTTCAGGGAGTTCTCTATGAGTTTATCATTAAATTATCTGCACATTAGTACAATCTCTTAATTTCGAGTATGAATTTTCACCCCAAATTCCCCACCTTCTAAATGAGTTTCCATCATTGAGGCCTAGAACTAAGTTTCAGTTCAGAAAGACATTATTGATCTAGTCATAGCTGACGTAATATTTAACGTTTTACAAAATGTTTTACTTATATTATCTCACTTGAACACCTACAGCCTTGTAGGGTGGGTACAGCAGTTTGTATCCTCATTTTACAGGTGTGGAAATGAAGGCTGAGTAACTGAACCATGTTCATTTAAGAAATGAATGTTAGAGTTAGGATTTGAACTCAGCTTTCTTCTGCCTCTAAGCCTGTCATTCTTTCTACCCACAGTTACACACATAGGCTTTAATGTAATATTAATCCATCAAAATGTATTAATGTGGGCTGTATTTAGGAATTCTGGAATCTGGTTGTGGGACAAGGAGTGAACCAGGAAAACAGAAAGGCATTAGATTTGTACTTCAGCCAACATATTTTCACAGCACTACTGATGCCAGGCATCCCTTGTGAAAAGCAGGGAGTAGGTACCCAGACCCAACAAAAGAAATGAGTCTAGCTTAGGTGAAGGCACTCACTAAGAAAGATAGTGCCTTCTCCCAGTGAGTGTGGCCCAGCTGACAAACTCCACCCTTGACCCCCTTCCAACCTAGGGGAGGATAAAGAGGAGGGGGTGCCAGGTGACAATGGGAAAGGTAGGCCTGGGGATATGAAAGAAGCCTGGAGGGGGCAACCCCAGTGCCAAGTGAATGAACAGAAGTGTCTACACAGTTATATTGTGTGGTATAAGACTAACAGAAGACCAGCAAACATATGGCTCTTGAGTGTGAAAGGACTACTACAGGGAGTAAGCATGACCTCTTACATTGGTGCTATCTTACAAAATTCCAGTTGCCCTATTCTAGTTATGATGCTGGCTTTACACACAGAAGGATTTTATTGAATGTATTGCTTAGAAATCCTGCTGATTTGCATAAATGTGTTCATCTAAATGCCATGTTTAAGGGAATGCTAAGTGAAAGAAAATAATTACCACATACTGAATTTGTGTTAAGTATTCAGAACAGGGTATAAGTGAAACATCCAACAGTTTTGTGGACCATTTTGTTTACATCCCAAAGAAAGAGAGAACATTGGCTCAGAAAAGAGTTTTCTCCTGTGACAGCTGCCTCCATTTTCTTCTCCTCTGTGCCAACTCGCCCATCCCTTCACACACATATACACATATGTAGACATTCATACATACATATGGTTGCAAGTACTCATTTTCCTCACATTGCCCTTGGCCAGACTATCCAACTGTAACTTCTCACTTCCCCTCTCTGTAAAATGACAGAACTAACATAGAATCTTCTCTCTGGATGGCCTCTCTGGTGCCTTCCAGCTCTGCATTTTGATGGCCCTGTCTCCCATGTTACATCTCCTCTCCTCTTCCGTTGGCCTCTTTGTAGGCCTCCATGGTGTAGGACAGAACAGGGGAAGGAGCAGAAAGTGATGAGCTTAAATAGTCATGGAGTCATAGCTTCTTTGAGCCAAAAGGGACCACACAGGTCCTCTGATTCAATGCCAGTGTTCTTACCACTGGACCATGCTGCCTCCTAAGAGTTTTTTCTGATTCCAAGGTTGCCTCTCTAACCCCTATGATGGCACACAATTAACCTGTGTTAACTCATCAAAATAACACATAAAGTCATTATATACCAGGAACAATGAATCAGTCATTTAGGAGCCAAGAACTCAGGTTCTGAGCTCTCCTAGAAGCAACATGGCATGGTGGATTGAATGGTCAACCCAGATTCAGGAAGATCTGGGTTCAAAACCTACTTCAGATGCTTACTTACTAGCTAGATGACTGGCACAGTGAAGACAAATTTATACCTGTGGTACTTAAATCCCAAGGCATGGATGGAGTGTGAGATAATGAATGGGAAATGCTTCACGAACCTGAATGTCTATGTAGACGTCAGCCATAGGATAATTGACTTTTAGCTAGAAGGAGCCTTAGGGATCTTATTCCCTAATTTTTCAGGTGAAGAAACTGAGCTCCAAGGAGGTTAAATAACTTGCCCAGTCACACAGAAAGGTTTTGAATGTGGGTTCTCTGAATGCAGAGCCAGTGATCTTTCCTCTGTATCGATGGGCTGCTGCCACTGTCCTGCACTGCTCAAGTCATAGAGTCCCCTCCAGAGTGTGTGGATTGTGGGAGTCCTCTCCTTTCTGTTCATTCATTTAATAAACATTATTTAGAAGCATCTATGTGCCAAGCATGTGCTAAGTGCTGAGGATACCAAAAGAGATAAAGGACAGTACCTTCCCTCAAGGGGTTTACAACCCAATGGAGGAGAAAACATGCAGACTATCTACAGGGTAATTGATTAGTTGTCCTTCATTCTCAAAGAGGACCAAAATGATATCACTGTGTTAGAATCAAGTTACAGAGTGTTCAATTGTAGCTGATCAGACCAATAGGAGCTCAGGATGTTCTACGACAGGTCGGACACAAATAGTCCAAGAGTACATTTGGGGTGGATTCTCTAAATTTGCACATCTCATGTTTCTTTTGAGCTACTTCAAATTCTGCTTTGCTCATAGATCACAGCACCTTCTGTGATGAGGACACATGGTGCCAGGCAGTCTCATGCCCATGTCTCCCATGTCATACAACCAATTACAAAGTTCTGAAGAGAGAACTTGAGAGTGTCCTTGTATCACTTTTTCCGATCATGATATGAGCGTTTGCTCTGTGTGAGTTCTCCATAAAATAGTCTTTTTGGCAAGAGGATGTTTGGTGTTTGAACTATGTGACCAGCCCATCACATTGCATGCATAGTTGCAGTAGAGTTTTAATGCTTAGCAGATTAGTTCAAGAAAGGACCTCAGTATCTGGTACCTTATCCTGCCAGGTGATCCTGAGAATCTTCCTAAGACAATTCAAATGGAAGTTATTCAGTTTCCTGGAATGGCACTGGTATACTGTCCAGGTTTCCTGGCATACAATAAGGAGGTCAGCACAACAGTTCTATAGACCTTCAGTTTGGTAGTCAGTCTAATACCTCTTTCTCCTAGCATCAACCTCATTATCAGTGTATACATCCCGAGAAAGTATACTGCCAAGGTAGATGAACATTATTTAATTCCTTCAAAAGTAAAGTACAAGAAAAGCTTAGAGAGATGCAGGATTCTTGGCTCAGTAAGAAGGCAGATGAAATTCAGTTTTATGCTGATAGTAACAACCCAAAGCACTTTTATGATGCCCTGAGGGCTATTATAGGCCAAAGACCCATGGTATATCTCAACTACTCAGTACTGATGGAATCAAATTGATTAGTGATAAGAACAAGATCCTAGAGAGATGAGCTGAACACTTCCGTGGTGTTCTCAACAGACCATTATCAAACAAGGCTGAAGTCATTTACTTACTACCTCGGGTTGGAGACAGTCCTTCCCTAGCTGAAGAAAAGGTTTTGAATGCTGTCAGTCTCCTTTCCTATGGCAAAGCACCTGGTGCTAATTCTATTCCAACTGAGACTGACAGGATAAATAGGAAATAATTGAAAGAGGAAATTAAAGAGGAGTTGGGCAACGCTTCCTGGAGAAGATGAGATTTTAGTTGGGAAGCCAGGAAAGTCAGTAGTCAGAGTGGAGGAGAGGATGGGGGACAGTCAGAGAAAAATTCCAGAATGGGGATGGAGTATCTTGTTCATGGAACAGCCAAGAGATCAGTGTCACTGAATTGAAGAGTACATGTTGGGGAGTAATGTATAAGAAGATTGGAAAGGTAGGAGGCTGTAAGTAAGGTGAATTTTCATGTGTGTCAAATGGATTTTTGTTATGCTTTCTTAGAATTTAGTTTCCCAGGATTCAAAACCATAACAGTCTCTTGTCCCAGGTATTAGATATGAGTTCTCATGATTATGGTTCAAAACATCTATACCATGTTTGCTCAGCATTATATAATGATAAATTATGAACATTTGTGTTTATATTGTAAATATTCACTACGACTGTGCAGTGACATACAGGGATGGGGTAATATAAAATTGGAGGCTATTGCTGGCAATATGCCTTCTTGGACCTTTGCCCTATAAAGTAGGTGGGCATGGTCAGTGAGTGGGGAACCCTTAAGGTTGAATGCACAAGCTGGAATGCTATGTGTGTCTTGTTCAGCCCCCATCAAGGTTTGGGGAAAAATCTATGTTTGTTTCAATTGGCCTCCATTGAGGCTTGAAGGGATTTGGGGAGGTACACAAGCAGTGCCTGTCTCTACTGACCCCATCAAGATGTCAGGGTAGTTGCCCCCCACTTCTTGCCAGCCCTGGAGAGAAAGGTGATTAGGGGATGCTGTAGGAATTGTGCTCCTATTAGCAGTAACCCTCTCTTGAGAAGACTAGACTAGAATAAATTCATTATTAACACCTTGGAAGCAATCTTCCTGTCTGATTCAAGAGTGAACCTGTGCTAGCAGTCTTTTTGTGGGCTGGGGTTACCTGTCTTACAGAGGGAGCTAGGTTATGAAGGGCTTTGAATATGAAACAGAGCATTTTGTATTTGCTTTTGGAAGCAATAGGAAGCCACTGGAGTTTTTTGAATGAGAGGTAAGGGGAGAGGTGATGTGTCCAGACCTGCCAGTGATTATCTTCTTTCTTCCTCCTACCCTCCACTCCCTCCTAGCCTATAGCCCAAGGCCAGGTTCTTTCTGCTTTACAAAGTATTGCACAGTGCGCTAATGGAGAAGGTCTAGAGCGGCTCCTCTGGGCCTTCTTGTCTGATTCTACGCAGGTGAATTACAGCCACGGCATTTTGAAGACAAATGGTAATGATCATTCTGCCCTTTCCAAGGTATTGCATTAACTTGTATAAATTAATAAAAATGTGTAAATCAATACAAACGGGAGGGGTGTAAAAACTCCTTGGCATTAATTAGGTATAATGGAGTTCCTCAAAATGTTAACATTTTAAGAATATTACAGAAATGCATACCAATAACGTAGTTCTTTATCTTGGAGATAATGAAACCGAAGGTGAAGTGAATTTGCTTAAGGTCGTGGAGAGTTAGCAGTACTCTGTCAATTTACAAATTATAGTAAGCCCTAAAACTTTTCTGCTTCCTGCCTCTATCAGTATAAAATTTTTGAGTATGCATTACTAGTATGTGGGTATTTACTTATTTATAAATGATATACTTAGGTAGGATAGAGTACCAGGTCTGGAGTCAGGAAGACTCATTTTCATGAATTCAAATCTGACTTCAGACATTTCCTGAGCAAGTCACTTAACCCTGTTTGACTCAGTTTCCTCATCTGTAAAATGATCTGGAGAAGGAAACAGCAAACCACTCTAGTATCTTTGTCAAGAAAACCCCAAATAGGGTCATAAAGAGTTGGACACAACTGAAAATGACTGAACATCGTCATTATCATGATTGCAATACAAATAATAATGTACATTCAAAAAGACATTTAAAAATTTAAATGAGATAAAGTTGAAATAATATTTGATCCTAAGCAATAGAGAGCCATTGGAGTTTATTGAGTAGGGGAGTGACATGGTCATTCATATTCTTTAGGAAAATTATTTTGAGAGCTGATTGAAGGAAAATTGAAGAGGAGAGACTGGAGGCAGAGAGGCCAGTTAGAGGCTATTGGTGGTTGTTGTCCTTTGTTCTCAAAGAAGACCAAAATGATATCACTAGGATAAAGTCAAGTTTCAATGTGTCTGATTGTGGCTGATCAGATCAATATGCTTGGAATGCTCTACCCACCATAGACTGGGCACAGATAGTCTGGGTGAACATTTGGGGTGGATATTCTAAATCTGTGCATCCTACATTTCCTTTGAGTTGTTTGAACGCTGCTTTGCTCATAGAGCACAACACCTTCTCTGATGTGGGCATCGGAGTCCAGAGGACTGTCATGCAGTCCTCTGCCAGTGTCTCCCATGTCACACAATCAATTCTAAAGTTCTTGAGAGAGACCTTGAGAGTATCCAATTAGCTCTTCTGACTACCATGTGATTGCCTGCCTCATGCAAGTTCTCCATAAAATAGCCTTTTTTGGCAAGCGTACATTTGGCATTCAAACAATGTGGCCAGCCCATCAGAGTTGCACTCTCTGAAGCATAGTTTGAATACTTGGCAGTTCAACTCAAGCAAGGACTTCAGTTTCTGGTACCTTATCCTGCTAGGTGATTCTCAGAATCTTCCT
Source organism: Notamacropus eugenii (assembly GCF_028372415.1). NCBI lineage: Eukaryota > Metazoa > Chordata > Mammalia > Diprotodontia > Macropodidae > Notamacropus > Notamacropus eugenii. Next base: position 394,552,814 of record NC_092875.1, read on the forward strand.
AACGCAATTCAAATAGAAACGATTCAGTTTTCTGGCATGGCGCTGGTAGACTATCCATGTTTCACAGACATGCAACAATGAGGTCAGCACAGTGGCTCTGTAGGCCTTCAGTTTGGTAGTCAGTCTAATACCTCTTTTCTCCCATACTTGTCTTTGGTGCCTCCCAAACACTGAGCTAGCTCTGGCAATGCATGCATTAACCTCATTGTCAATGTGTACATCCCTGGAAAGTACACTACCAAGGTAAGTGAACATATTCACAATATTCAAAACTTCTCCATTTGTTATAACTGATAGTTCCATGTATGAATGGTGTGGTGGTGGCTGATGGAACACTTGCGTTTTCTTGATGTTAATTATTAGGCCAAAATTAGCACAGGCAGCAGAAAATTGATGCATACTTTGTTATATCTCAGATTCAGAGGCTGCATTAAGTGCACAACCATCTGCAATTAGAAAATCATGCACCAACACTCCCTCCACTTTGGTCTTGGCTTGTAGCCTTTTCAAGTAGAAGAATTTACCATCAGTATGGTAGTTTACCTTAATGCCATGTTCATTCTCACTGAAAGCATTTGACAACATGGCTGAAAACATCATGCTAAAATGGATGTTCAGGGAGGACCAGTACCTCTGGTGTAATGGCTGCTGAATCCTTTTCAGGGCTGCTTTCCATCTTTGGTGTCCACCTGTTCCATCCAACTTTCACCTGTTGCTCCAAAAAACTGTAGCATGCACAGCAGAGGGTATTACATAGTACAGGTGGGGTTGTGTGAGGGGGGAGGAGGGCACAGAAATGACAAGATTCAGGACTGATGGAACAAGCAGAGTGAGGAGTCAAAGATAACATTGAGGTTGTGGATGTGGGTGGCTAGAGGTGATGGGGTACAGACTCTGGGAACCTCCTTGAACTCTTCTTGAATATTCCCATTTAATCTGAGTTTTCATACACAAGTATGTTACTCTTAACCTATCCTGGCCCTCCATTGTCTGTTGCCTCTGGGTTGTCCCACCCTGCTTCCCACCCTAACCCTTCATTGTCTGATACCTCCCCCACCATTGCCTCCAGCTGTTTCCCTCCCTTGATCAGATACCCCAGTTACATCAAGACCCAGTAGGGCCACCTCTAGATCTTTCCGATGGTCTTTCTGTATATAAATTCCCTCTTTTCTTCATGAAGGTGCTCAGATTCAATCCAGCTCTGAGTCTGTCTAGCTGAGATTCTATCTGATGCACTTGTCAATACAAGCATCACAAATGGTTAAGCTTCTTAACAGTCAAATGGCGAATCTTTAATAAACTTTGTTTTACTTTGACTGAAAGAAGGCTTGAGTCGAATTCATTCAGCAGGTGCGTCAGTATTTTGGGGTCCCAAGTACCCCCAACCTCAATATTATGTTTCCTTGACCTCATCAGAAAGATGTTGGTACCCTCAACAGTGATAGGAAAGCTTAGGAAAGGAGAGAATTTAGGAAGAGAGAGGGAAAAGAAAGTCATGAGACCTTCATAGCATAGCCCATCTATTTCCTGCTCATTCTGTGGAATTCAAAGTCTCACTGGGAATGAAAAGTGAAGGGGTGGGGCTCTTATGGTCCCTGCCCAGGAAAGCAGAGTTCACTCTCCCTGAAGCTTCAGCCTTAGCCAGGAGGTAATTGGGGGAGGGGGGAAGGGATGGTTCTGGGGCAGGGCAGCAAGGTGGGTGGAATTTTCCCAATAGCACTTGTGTAACAGTTAGTGTGGGTGCCTGGGCAGTGGTAAGATTAAAACTGCCTTGAAGAGCCTCCTTGGAAGGGAAGAGGTTGTGAACTTGCACAAAAGGTTAAAGGACTGGAGCAGGGGATAAGGGTCTGTGTGGCTGTAGTGGAGACAAACTATCCCAAGGTGTTTGGGATACTCCCCATCTTTCTACCCTCCAGTTGATTAACCACAGACTCGTAGGGTTAGCCCATGGCCACTCAGAAGTCTATGACTCATTTTGTGCTAAGGAGATACCCTACCCACTTTGAGATTCCAGCTCTAAATCATCAGTGTACAACATAAAGTGATGATAACAGTAACTAACATTATATTCTTGGTACTGTGCTTTACAAATATTATCTGATTTGTATCTTACAACAATCCTGGAAGGTAGGGGCTATTATTATCATCTCCATCTTACAGTTGAGGAAACCGAGGCAAACAGAGGTTAAGTGATTTACCCAGCTCCTGTCTTCCCAACTTCAGGTCCAGCACTGTATCTACTGCTCACCTAGCTGTCTGACGTATCAAAAAACACCGCCTGGCCATTTCCAAACCAGGCAACCTACGCTGAGGTCATACTCCTCCCACCTCAGACTTTGTCTGTCCCCATTCCCCATACTCTGAGAGATGAACTATCACCTTTATCTTGCCTGGATCTAGAACACCATATGCCTCCTGACCATTTCCAAACCATGCTCATCTGCTCCTCCTCCTTCTAGTTCCTGTTTATCTGCTGTCTTCCTCCTTAAGGACAGTGACCCATGGTGGACTACAGCAACCAGTTATTAAGTTTTCATGTCATTTTACATCTCAGGAATCAGTAAATGTTACAAATCAGGGTTTGATTTACTGTTTTGATGATTGCTTAGATTGAGAAAGTGATGGAAAAAATCTTAATACTACATTTTGAGAGAGTCTGTTGTTAAACATTTGCCACCATGCCACTGGACTGCCTTGTTTGCTTGCGATTGTAGCCTGGTACTTAGCATATGCCTGGCACATAATAAATGCCTCATGAATGCTTATTCGTTCATTAGTCATGATCAAATCAAGAGATCATAGAATTACAGATTCCAAAAAAGGGGAAAAGCATCAGAGCTCATCTAGCCCAAGTCTAAGCAATTAACATCCTCAACAAGTTGTCATCTAGCCTCCACTTAAAGATCTCCAATTTTGGAGAGATTTTTTTACCTTAAGAAACATCTACCCACCTTGGGGCAACTAGGTGGATATGATGGGGTTCAGACTCTGGGAACCTCCTTGAATTCCCCTTGAATCTTCCCACTTAATCTGGCCTTTCAAACTCCAATCTGTTGCCCTTGACCTAGCCTGGCCTTCCATGGTCTATTACCTCTTGATTGTCCCATTTTGCTTCCCACCCAAATCCTGAATTGTCTGATATTTCCCAATTGCCTCCAACTGTTTCCCACCCTTGGTTACATCACTAGCTACCCCAGTCTCATCAAGATCCTCCTTAGACCCTCCTCCCAGACTATTAGACCACCTCTAGATCTTTCCCACTGACTTTCTGTATATAAGTTCCATCTCACCTCCATGAAGACACTCAGATTCAATCCAGCTCAGACTCTATCTAGCTGAGATTCTATCTGACCGGCTTGTTAATAACAAGAGTCACAAATGCTTAGGCTTCTTAAGAGTCAATCTAATATGGTGAATCTTTAAGAAACTTTATTTTTCTTTGGCTTTAAGAAGGCTTGTGTAAGTTTCATTTGAGCAGGACCTGGTGTGTCGGTATTTTGGGGTCCCCAGCACCCCAAACCTCAACAGAGAGTATGGGCTTGAAGTCAAGAAGACATCTTCCTGAATTCAAATGTGGCCTCAGACACTTAGTAGCTGTGAGATTCTGGGCAAATCATTTAACCTTGTTTGCCTCAGTTTCCTCATCTGTAAAATGAGCTGGAAAAGGGAAAGCAAACCACTCCAGTATCTTTGCCAAGAAAACCCCAAATAGGGTCAGGAAGAGTCAGATACAACTGAAAAATGACTGAACAACTCCAGTTGTTAAGGAGACCTCAAGTCGGTCTGCCTCTTTGTAACTTCTACCTTTTGCTACCTGTTCCACCCTCTGAAGCCAAGCAAAACAAGGGTAACCTTCCTCCACCTGCTGCTCCTTCAGATACCTACAGACAGCTACTATACTGCTCTCTCATCCATTAGCCCACCATTCTGAGTCTTCTATTAGCTTCCTTCAACTTACTGACAATAGCAAACCAAGGGGCCCCTCACTCTCCTGATTATCCTCCCTGGGATATTTTCCATATGATTACCAAAAACTGAATGCCATGCTAAAGAAACAGTCCCTATTTGGGGCCCTGCTTCCCATTCCATTTACTACTATCTCTTACTAGTAGAGGATAATGTTAACACACTGCAGATAAGCCCTGTGCTTAGAGGAGCTCATAAAAGCTTTCTAACTTGCAATCTTTGCAATTCCCTGCCAGGATTCAATGGGAATTGTATTTGGGAGATCCTCCAAGCTTTTTAGTGAGTGAAGTTTTGCCCTCCCCAGTCTCTTGGGTGCTTCTGTTGTGTGCCACTTAACAGATTCCGTTTCATACCTTCCAGGTGAAGTGATTCTCTCCACACCTTTTGATTTGTATGAGTTTCTCTGCTCCGGGAGGTCACATCAGTTCTAATTCCTCAAAGATAAGCCTCCAGGATGCTTGTTAAGCTGATGCTGTTGCAAGCAGGCAAGCAACAGTCAGGCCACATGGCAGCCACGTGCTAAGTGCTGGTGATACAATTTGTTTTTCCTTCGTTTTTGAAGAGGACCAATGATATCGCAGGGTGATGCCTTTACTCCTGCATTGATTGTATTTAAATAAGGCAGAGCTGCACAAAGTCATTAGCCTCACTTTCTCTTGCAGAGTCATCCAAGTCCAGTGGCAGAACAAAAGTCAGGATGATTGGTGATGGCCTAGGGTGCAATGGATGGCCTTGGTGTCTTTGATGTCTGACCAAGTGCCAAGCGCTCCACAGCTCCTGCTTCAGTTGCCTTCATGGCCATTGGAACAAATTGTTCATCTGCCCATTCTACAGAGGTAAATCTTCAGGTGCTTGCAATAAACACCCCATCAACTCACCAGTGGGTGTGAGGCTGTTGGTTACCCTCAATCTGATTTAGCCCATGTGCTGGAACAGTTTTACTGGGGTGTGACTGCTGTGCATGCTACAACTTCTTGAAGCAAACCCTCACACCAGAGGTGCTAGCTTTCCTTGAACACCCCACACACATGCAATACAAATACAAGCAAAAAGAAAGATAATCCTTTCTCTCAAGGAGCTTATGTTCTAAAGGGGAAAGATAATACCTACAAGGGGGTAGAAAAGGGAATGGGGAAAAATGATGAAGTCCAGACAATTCAAAGAACAGGTAGGAGGAGAATGAAGTAAGGTCTGGTCCTGTCCCTACAAGAGAAGCCCCAGAAAAAACTCCCCAATGAGAAAAGGAGGCCAGCATGGCAGCAAGATGTGCCAGGGTGAGAAAACCTGAGCTCAGAGGCAAGTTCCAGAGAAGGAAGCTGATTCATGGTGGTGAAGTCCAGAAAGGCAAAAGTCCAGCCTGGAGAAGGAGTTCAAATCCTGCTTTAGATACTCTGAGCAAGTCATTTAAGTTCTGTCCCTTGATTACAGACATTCACTTTGCAGGTCTGTCATAGAAATGACAGCATTTGGAGCTCGAAGGGATATTAGGGTTCATTTAACGCAAGTCCCTCATTTTACAGATGAGGAGGGCAAGGTCCAAAGTAGTTAAATGACTCGCCTGAGGTCACAGAGATAGAGGATCTATACTTACAGGTTTGGGACCCAGATCCAAATGTCATCCCATTACACCATATGACTCCCTTTATAAGTAATTTACTGCATAAAACTGCAAATATTCTGTTCAGTCCTGACCCACTTACTTACCAAACATGGAACAGAGAAGGAAACTGTCCTTAATCAAACAGTATGAAAAATTAATTACGATGCTGTAAAGTAACAAGGAAAGCACCGACTGGGTATGTGTGTGTGACAGAAGAATAGGGTTTGACCTGCAATATAGCAGAATTTATGGAGTAGCATGGCCTTAAACAGTGTTTTACTGTACTATATTTACTTCCCATGTTCCTCATACAATATTTCCTCACTAGTAAATGCCTTTGGTGCATTTAATCATGCCCTCTACCTTGCCAAGGCTAACTCTTCCACTTGCACTCTTGATCCCATCCCCTCCTGCCTCCTCCAGGACCTTGGTCCATCGATCATCCCCTTTCTCTCCTGCCTCTTCAATCTCTCCCTCTCCCCTGACTCCTTTTTCAATGCTTACAAACAAGCTACAATTCACTGTATTTGGTGGTGGTGTGGGTTGGGGGGAGATAAAAACTTCCTTCCGCCCTGTCCTCCAGCTAAATTCTCATTTTTCTTCCCTTCCCTGACAAACTTTAAGAAAACTTACTGCTTTTACTTACTGTCTCTACATATCTTCACTCCTTAACCCCTGGCCAACAGGCTCCTGCTTTCATCATTCAACTGAAACTATTCTCAAAGGTCATCTATGTCTTCTATCCCTCTTCCCATCCAAAATAAAAACATGCTCCAAGATTCTGTCTTTAGAATGTCCCTCTCTCTCTGTTTCTGTCTCTCCCTTTCCCCCCTTCTCTCTCTTTCTCTCTGCCTCTGTCTCTCTCTCTCTCTCTCTCTGTGTCTGTCTTTCTCCTCTGTCTCTCTGTCTCTGTTTCCTCTCTCTGTCTCTGTCTCTCTGTATCTCTCTGTCTCTCTCAACTTCTCTCACTCTCTGTCTCTCTCACTTCTCTCCCTCTCTCCTTCTTTCCCTCCCCCTCTCCTTCTTCCTCTCTCTCTCTTCTCTCTCTCCCCCTTTCTGTCTTTGTCTCTTTATCTCTGTCTCTCTCCTTCTTCCCTTCCCTCCCACTTCTCCCCCCTCCCTACCTCTCTCTTTCTCTCCACTCTTTCCAAAGAGACGGTGAGACATCTATTTTCATTAGACATTTTTTAAAAAATTGCACCTCTTATTATTGCCTACCTGAAGCTTTAAACCTTCACTTTAGCACAAGTTCTTAACCTGTTGTAAAATAAATACGTACATGTTGCAGAGAACAAAATTTTCTCATTTTAAAACTACAAGCTGGCCCTCCCTCTCTGTTTCAGAGGTGAGGTAGGTGGAGAACTATGAGTTTAGAACACTGTATCTAATGTTGGACTTGGTGGATGTGTTGATTATTTTTACTGAGATGCTTTTCTTTTCTTCTTTTTAATTCTTTATTATAAAAAATAATATTCCCTAGGAGAAGGAGGGAGAGAGATACGCAGGCAATGCTAAAAGAAAAGGTATCAAAAAAAATTTCAATTTAGTAAAATAATATTTTTTAAAATGCATTTTTATAGAAAGCAGTCCTGCTTGCCATGCTGCATATTGCTCCCCATTTGACGGTTGTCTATCTCTTCCACTCCCACTTCAGCTTTCATCTCTCTGTAAACAAAATTTTCTCTCTACACCTTCTCCTCTTTTCTGAATTCTAGTTTCAAACTGCAAATTATTTATTGGATCTCATCATCTGCATAACCCTCCAACATCTCAAATTCAAGATGTCCAAAACTGAATTAATCATTTTCTCTCCTACAACAACATGCACAAAACACTCCCATTCCTAATTTCCCTCTCTCAGTTCTCACCACCCCCAGTTATGGTGTTTACAAAGGCTTAAAGTCTTGGAGATACTCTAGTTTTGATTTCTACCTTTCCCTCACCTTCATTCCTAGTCACTCACCAATTCCTATCTTTTCAAACTTCAAAATGTCAATGCCATGCAATCATCCTTGCTCAAATCCTTCAGCTCCTCTTTCACCTAGACTACTTGTCCACTTTCCTCTCTCCAAATCATTCTTCGTGCCCTTGCTATATTAATTTCCCTAAAGCATATCACTTTCTTGTTAAAAAAAAAAAATGAAAAGCCCTTCAGTGGTTCCCCATTGCCTACCAGATAAAATCCAAACCCATTAACCTAGCATTCAAGGCCTTCCATGATCTGAACCCAGCTGATTTTTCCAGCTTTATCTCCCACTTCCTCATCCAGTTACGCTATCCTTCAGCCCCATGGAACTAGTCATCATCTTCTTAATACATACTATAATTTACCATTTCCATGGCTTTACTCATTCTTGTCTCTGAATCTAGAATGTTCACCTTGCCATCCATGCCCATCGAAATCCTCCAAGACCTAACTCAAATGTCATTTCTGGGAAGCCTACCTTGACCACTAGAATTGTAAGCAATGTCTCCCTCCTCTGAATTTGCCTGACAAGTTCTGTTTACCTTAATCATAATACAACACATTCTGCCTTGTGCTACACAGTTACTTGGATACATGTCTCTACCAAGAAATCCCCAAATGGGGTCATGAAGAGTCAAACATGATTGAAATGACTCAACAAGAGGAACAAATATATTAAATGAGGAGTACATACTGAAGTAAGGAAAATTTGCTTTTGAAATCAGTAAACACTTTGTCCTGATAAAAATTCTCATGGTTCCCAAGAAAAACTCTGCAAAATACTCTCTGAAATCTATAACCTTCCACCTGCAGAAATACCCCAGGCCACTGACCCTCGTATGATGCATCTTCTTCCATGTGTTCTCTGTCTACCAGGGGCCATTCAGGCAGTACCTGTGCCTACATTTGTTGCTGTTGAGTCATTTCAGTTGTGTCCAACTCTTTGTGATCCCTTTTGGGTTTTCTTTGCAAAGATGCTGGAATGGCTTGCCATTTCCTTCTCCAATTCATTTTATAGATAAGGAATTATGGCAAACAGGGTAAAGTGATTTATTCAAGGTCACACTGCTAGTAAGTATCTGAAGCCAGAGTTGAATTCCAGAAGATGAGTCTTCCTGACTCCAAGCCTGGCACCCTATCCGTTGAGCCATCTCCCTGAGGAGGTTTGATAGACATTCCTATAAGGATTTAATGATGGTGAACTGAGGTGGAGTTCCCTACTCTGAAAAGGCCATTTCTGTAGTGTGAGGGTCTAGTCTTTAACATCTATCAATAGGATAGTGAACAGAGAAGAATGTTGGTTTTGATATCATTACATCCAGGGCTATAAGTTTATTAGTCTCGAATAAACATGGTTTCATTAATTACCAACTGTACTAGGTAGTAAGGTTGTTTAAACATCAGAACCACCACTTAATTGCCCAAATAAGCAAAGTATGGTTTTCCAAAGAAAGGAATTTGCTATCCATTCATTCATTCTGTCAGAATTTATTTAGACTTAATATTAATTTCCCGACAAATAGAATTCTCCAGTAAACTAGTGTAGTAGTAAGTTTCCTGGTATCAGAGGTGTTCAAGAAGAGGTTGGATAGACACTTTGTTAGAGATGATATGGAACAGATAAATCCAGAAGGCAGAGAGTGAGACAAAATCACTCTAGAGTCCTCCCAGCTCTATGCTTCTATCATTCTATTTTGCCATGTGCTAGGAGACTACAAGGGATACAAACAGTTTTAATTAAGTTTTTTGTTGTTTGGTTCACTAGTTAATCTTCATGATTCAATAATCTATAATAGAAAATTGTCCCTTGAGGAAAGTGGTGAATATTCATCATTCTGCAGTCATATGAGAATAAAAATTTATAGTTATTTCTCTTGGCCTACTTCACTACAGATGACTTCACCTTCCAAAAATTTAAGGACAATATAAATATTTATGGTCCTCTAATGGGAAGACCCACTCCCCAGTGCTTCTCTTAACTAGAGAAGGAAATCACAAACCACTCCAGTACCTTTGCCAAGAAAACACCATGGACAGCAGTGCTCTGATTCACGGGGTCACAAAGAGTCAGATATGACTGAACAACTGAACACCAAATGGCAATTCTTACTTAGGGGTCTCCTAAGTGTTCCTTGATGAGTCCCAAAATGTACTGTTAGCTGAGGGGAATATTAAGCACTTAGGATAAGAATAACATAAATCAAGTTCTGGGTTCCAAATAAAGATGCATTTTATTCCCTTACAATAGGATGTTGTTACTTTAATGACACAAAAAAATTGCTGCCATTATCTAGCAGATGTCAATAATTTGAGTATTCTTCCTACTCATAATATTCCCTGCTACTATGAGAAAATTTGATCACTACATTCTAGAAATTCCAAGCAAGTAAATAGAATCTTGACTTTTCAAAAAAAATTGTATACAACATTTTAAAATATCTCTTTTGTGGAAGATCTTTGCAAGAATAGAATCCCACAGAAAGAGAAGGCATGCCTGGGCTATAATCTACATTGAAGGAAGGAATGTCCACATCAATGGGATCATGGATCTGTTGAAATAGTGATGTATGTTTTTAAAAAGTAAGGTCACCTAGTAGTGTGTTTGAATTTTAAGTCAACAATGAGTGGACATGGAACTTTTGTATAACTGTTGAATGTTAGAACTGAAAAAGACCTTACAACCTGACTTTTTCATCTTACCATGAGGTCACCAAGTCTCAGAGAGATTTGGAGTGACTTTCCCAATATCATGTAGAGCAAGCAGTGCTGGCTTCAGGAACACATCTAATGCAGAGAGGGAGGCATGTCTGAATTTCACTGAAATCAAGTTGTTGGTGAACTGTTATTGATGAAGAGGCCTTAAGATTTAGTGAAAAAGAAACCCTTCTATCTCACACCAAGAAGTCATGTCTTTCCCTGTGCACTGGAAATATAAAAGCAAAGTACTTTACAGGTAGAAGGAGAGAAAGCTTTATGATCTCTTCAGTTTAAATAGATTCTTTTTCCCCCCCTACAATTCATCATTTGCAGAATGCTGCAGAAAGAAAGAAATGGGGATGTTGATCAATATGCCGAGAAGACTTAACTGGCCAGAGACTAGGGTGGGAAAAAATCGCTGCCAAGCAAAGTATTGCAGAAAATGAACCCCAGGAACCTTGAAGGTGTCATTAGCATGAAATACTCAGAAAGAGCTGGGAAAGGATTTGTCAGTTCTTGTTTTCTTGGATGTTTTCTCTGATTTCTTAGATGACATTGATACCTGCCTGATGTCGTGCTCTCATACATTGTATGAGTAGTTGGTTGGTTGGTTGGCCATTGTCTTTCCTTCTTGAAGAGGACCAAAATGACATCACGACGATAAAGTGAAATTTCTGACTGTGGCTGCTCGGACCAGTATGAGCTTGGAATGCTCTATCATAGGTTGGGCACAGATAGTCCCTGCGAATATTTGGGGTGGTTACTCCAAATCTGCACATTCTATGTTTACTTTGTGCTGTCTCAATTCTGCTTTGCTCATAGAGGGCAGCACCCTTTGTGATGTGGACATGCCATGCTGAGTTGCCCTGTGCCAGTGTTTCTCATGTTGCACAGTTAAATCCAAAGTTCTTGATAGAGACCTTGAGAGTGTCCTGATGGATGAAGCTTTGGCCTAGGAATCAGGGGGTCTAGCTTCTAGGTGAACCCTACTACTAGTTGCTATATGATTTGGGGCATGCCATGTCATCTTTCTAGCTTCATATTCCCCATCTATCTGAATGTTCTCCGGTTTATAATGTAAACCCAATAGTTTTTGTGAAGATTCTGAACCCACTTAACTCCATTTTCTTAATGAGATATTTCCAAGGAACCAAAGCCTATGGTGAGGATAACAGCAATGGAAATTGTGGAAGGCAATATTTAGCTGCCAGTAATACCTTGCTAGGTTTCTAATAGAAGCCTATCAAAACAAGACTCATTCTGTGTCTCTTCTGCCTTCTTATTGATAATTCAAAGTTATATCCTTGTCCTTGGCTGAAATTAAACCATCTGGATTCCACAGGACAAGTAGGTATCCTTAGTGGTCTGTTGGATAGCCTCACTATTTTGCATTTTTCCCATACAAAGTTCAATAATGGAGGGTGGGAGTAAGGAGATAGAGAATTGGGGAGGGGGAAGTAATTAGACAACAGTTGGTATGAATAAGATTTGAGAGTTTTGGGAAATAGCAAACTCAATATCTGTCAACAATGTGATGTGGCAGACAAAAAAGGTCATAGTATTCTGGGCTTCATCAAGAGGAATATTATAAAAAAAATGAATGAAGTGATAGGCCCTCTGTAGTTTGCCCCGCTAAGATAATATCTAAAATATTATATTCAATTCTAAAAATGACATTGTAGAAAGGACACCATACATCAATTGAGGAATGGTTGAACATGTATATGATTGTGATGGAATACTTTTGTATTCTAAGAAATGACAAACATTCAGAAAAACCTGGAAAGACTTACATGAACTGATGGAGAGAGAGAGCAGAATGGGAAGAACATTCTATGACTTAACTATTCTCAGCAATAGAATGATCCAAGAGAAAGAACTGATGGAGTCTGAATATAGATCAAAGCATACATTTTTTTTATTTTTATTGAAATTTTGTCTGTGTTTTCTTTCACAACATGACTAATGTAGTAAGATTTTTTGCATGACTACATATGTATAACATAAATCAAAATACTTGCCTTCTCAATTGCCCGGGGCGACTCCCGGGCCTTCGCCTTCTACTTACCTATCCCCGGTCCTCGGACGTCTCCGGCCCTCCTCCTGGTTTGGGGGAGGGAATTCCCTCTCCCTGTTGGGGAAGGGGAATAAACAGGCAGAGCACCCGAAAGGAGTTGCAGCCAGCAAGCTTTATTCCGTTTTCTCTCCAGCTCTCATGGTCATCCCCTTTTATTATCCCCTGTCTCCTCCACCGTACCTCCCATGGGCGGGTGAGCTCCTCCCAAGTGCCTCCCCGTGGGTGGAGCCAGCCTGTTACCAGGGCCATCCCAGTACCTCGTGGCTTGCTAGACCAGCTAGCCTGCCACGTAAGCAGGTTTGGACCCTCAGGCGTCTCACGGTCCTCACAGGGGACCCCGGTCCAGAGCTGTCCCCCAACATCTCCCCCTTTTTGTTTTACACGGGTAGATTGGGTGGTTCCCCCCATGGGGACCTGTCTTTGCGATGTCTCAGAGACAAAACATCGCCTTTAAGACTCTCTAGTGCCTGTGTCAATAATTGCAGGAGGCACTTCAGGAGGCACGGCAGGACGAGACACATAAGGACAAGAACTGCAACAGAGGAGAGCATGCCTGGCAGCCAATGCAAGTCCAGGATTCATTGTAACCAATCGAAGATGGAACGCTCTTCTTGTTCACGCTTTTCCTCAAACGTTCTGGAAAGGTTATTCAGCTGATCAATGAGCAAGTCCAACTGATGGATGTCATCTGTGGCGTTGTAAGCCAGCATAGCCCCCTGGAGGGCTTTGCGGACCGCCGGCCATTGATTGGGGAAGGTTGAGGAATGTTGAGTCTGCATAAGGCGGGGAGTCCCTGTGCTAATGTCCAGTACGTGTCGCCCCTTTGATCCGCGGCTCGCTGCTCTGCGGGGGTGGCGTTGTACCATTTGGACTGGACAGCCTCGGACCCAGGAAGGAACTGTTGTAAGTCCATCAGAAGTGTGAGCATGGTTATCTCACGCTGTTTGCACACCCGCTTCGGACGGCGCCTTCCTCTCTGCCCTCGTCTCCTCCTTGCTTTCAGCTTTTCGCAGCTCAACTGCCCATCGTGTGAGGATCCAGATCTCCGTCCCTGGGTCAGCTCCATCTGGTTGGACGCAAAGATACCCCTGACCTCTCGCTATAACTACTCCAGGGCCATGCCATTTGCCTTCTTGGTCCCTCCACCGGATTCGAGCTCCGGTGAGGCAGGCAGTAGGGGCCTTTAACGGCCTTTCCCTTCTGCCTCCCATCTTGTGGAGATAAAATCTTTGTGCGGGGCATGTGCCATCGTCTCGGATTTGCAAAAAATTGTGAGTGAAGACGGCTTGTGCCAGATCACCTCGGGAGAGGGACCCCGCTGCCCTCACTCCCCCTTTTTGTTTTAAAAGAAGAGTTTTTATAGTGCGGTTAGCACGCTCAACAATGGCCTGACCTGTGGGATTATATGGGATGCCAGTAATATGAATAATAGAAAATTCTTTACAAAAAGAGGCAAAGGCAGAAGAAGTATAAGCTGGCCCGTTATCTGTTTTTATAGCTTGGGGCACTCCAACCGCGGCAAAACAACCATAAAGGTGATCGAGCACTGCGCGGGTTGTTTCCTTAGGCTGTATAGAGGCCATAATAAAATTGGAGGCCGTATCAATACAAACATGTATAAGAACTTTGCCAAAATGTGTTACATCTATTTGCCAAAGATCGTTAGGGAGATCACCACGGGGGCTAATTGCGGTGTCTCGGGCAAGAGGGCGAAATGGAGCACAATTGGTACACTGTTTGACTAGTTGGCGAGCGTTTTCTCTGGACAATCCATAAAGGCGTCGCAAAGATAGGGCAGATAGGTGATACTTATCATGGGCTGCCTGTGCTTCTAAATGCAGAGGGAATATAAGGGCTTTATCTACAATATCATTACCGTGATAAATGGGTCCTATGGTGGACATATGTGAGCGAATATGCAATACATAAAGAGGAGTAGAGCGTTGTAACATAGACTCTTGAATATCATATAGGATTTGAGCTATAGTTGAAGCACGGGGATTAATGAGGGCAAAAGGTAAAGCAGCAATAGCATTTGCACAATACAAGCTATCAGTAACAAGATTAAAGCTCTCATTAGGTAATATGGAGAGAGCATATTGTATTGCCAGCAATTCATTTTTCTGGGCTGAGGAATGCTCGGTGGTGTACACCTTAAGGAATTGCCTGGAAGGGATATAAACCGCAGCCCTATGGTTTTTAGTAGCATCCGTAAAAACAGTGGGTCCCGTAACTGGCTGTAGAGATACAATAGTAAAAGGCATATGGATAGGAAGGACTTCCCATCCTCTAAGCGCTGGGGGGAGCGGAAGCTTTATGGTATTACACATACATAAAAGAGAGGCCCATTCTGGAATCTCATCGGAGAAGCACCTTAAGGCTTCCTCTGATGCCTCTAAATTCAAAATGGGAAATCTGCCAAAAGCCAATAGGCAGCGCTCGGCACCTAAAAGAAAAAATTGGGCGACCATTCGCCATTTCTGTGGAAGGGCTTTTTTGTTGCGAGGGGGGTACAGCCACTCCAAAATGCCATGTGATTGATAGAGGCACCCAATGAAAGTACTGGCTTTTAATATAGTGGCATAAATGGGTTGGTTGGGTTCCTGCCGCACAACAACTGTGGAGCATCTGTTGAGGATGCTCTTGGCTGCCATTAAGGCCTCGGATGTCCAATGTCTGGGTGAAAGCAGAGCGGGATCCCCTCGCAGCAAATCATACAACGGGTATAATTCACCATCAGGGATAGGGGTAACTGCCCGCATCCACTGTATAGCGCCAATCAGCCTTTGAAAATCGTTGAGAGTGGTGAGCTGAGAAAGATCAATGCTCGGAGGACAGCGAGCAATTCGTCCTTGTTTCAATTCATGGCCAAGATACTGAAAAGGGGGTGTAGTCTGTACCTTGTCTGGAGCCACAGTTAGCCTGTGGGCAGCTAAGGTATCGACCATAAGTTGAGTAAGCGCCATCGTGGAATCCTGACTAGGTGTGGCAATAAGAATGTCATCCATATAATGAATGATAATGGCCTTGGGGAAGCTCTGTCTAAGTGGGGAGAGGATGGCGTGGACATACATTTGGCACATAGTAGGACTGTTTGCCATCCCTTGAGGGAGCACAGTAAAATGATACCTTTCATATGGCTGCTGGCGATTTTCCGAGGGAATGGAAAAGGCAAATTTGACTCTATCTTGTGGATGTAAGGGAATGCTATAGAAACAATCTTTGATGTCAATAATTGTCATACTAAAATCTCGGGGGATCGCAGCAGGGCTAGGGAGACCAGGTTGTAGCGCCCCCATAGGCAGCATGCATTTATTAATCTCTCTAAGGTCTATGAGCATGCGCCAAGATCCATTTTTCTTTTTTATAACAAAAACAGGAGAATTGTAAGGGCTTGTAGTGGGCTCAATGTGGCCCTGCTCCAAAAGGGAAGCAACTATAAAGTGTAAGGCGGTGAGCTTTTGAGGGGTTAGGGGCCACTGCTCAACCCACACAGGGGTCTCAGTTTTCCATGTTATAGGCGGGCTGCTCACCGTCACAGTGGCCCCAGCATGTTTAACTGAAGGTGTTCTGGAGTGGTGAGGTGTAACCCAAGTTGCTGAAGAAGGTCGTGCCCCCAAAGGGCGTAGGCAAGGCCGGTCAATTTCACAGGCCTAAAATACCCCTGATGATTCTCAAAGGTCCAATTCAAATGTTTAGCAGCCTGTAGTGCCAAACTGGCACCCCCTACTCCAGCAACCTGGGCAGCACCATCGTTCACCGCCCAACTGGGGTCCCATTGGGATGCATTAATAACTGACACATCTGCTCCAGTATCGAGCAGACCCATGATTGGACGTCCTTCAACCAAAACTTGTATCATGGGGCGATCGCCCACAATGGGAAAGCACCAATTAACTTGATGGGTTTCCTGCCCGGACTCTTCAACCCAAGGCAGATAGATACCCCTCCCAACGGGAGTTCCTGGGGCAATGTTTATGGGATAACAATGAGGATTGGTCAAATAAATGGTAGAGGATCCGCTAGCCAACAATTGAGTATGGACTATGAATGGCACATAGCCAGAGGGTCCCACCACCAGACGGGGTAAAGGAGCGGGGGGCACGTCGATCCCTTCAGTATACCAAGGCCTTATAACTAAATCAGTGTCTGAGGGATCCGTGGCAGATGTGCATACTAAGGTTGTAATTTTTGGAGGGCTTGTTGGTACTGCTGTGGATACGACAGGGGTGCAGAATTCCCGGGCTGGGGGGCAGGGACAGGGCCTACAGCCTCCACTGGGAAGACATGTTTCTGGGTTCGGGGGCCCCCCCGAGGGAGGCCCCCTTTCCTGTTTCCCGACCGAGGTGGTTGAGGCTGCGGCTTAGGGCGGCAATATCTGGCAATATGACCTAGTTTCCCACAGCAAAAACAAGTGGGCAGTGGTCCCACCTTAGCGGCAGGGCACTGGCTCTTAAAGTGCCCCATCTGACCACAGCGATAGCATTGCCTCTGGTCCTTGGCACCCTGAAGGGCCTGGGTCACCCCTTGGGCCACCACCGTCACCATGGCCTGGTGGGTGTCTTTAGGTGGAATGTCTAACAGCCTCTCTACTATCTCCTCAAGGGAGGCGAGAGGCCCCAAGCCCGCTAGGGCTTGGGAGCATTCAGGACGCAGGCCATCTCGGACCAGCTGAGTTATCAGGGAGTCCGTTCCTGGTCCCGAGCCAAGAGACCGCTGGACCGCAAGCTGGACCCGACTCACAAAATCAGTGGGGGACTCGCTAGCCCTCTGCTTTAGCCCTACCAACTTGTCCCTCATAGTCCCCGGGGCATCAATCTTGGCAAAACCCCTAATATGACAATACTGAACTGCAGCCATCACCCGAGGATCGAATTGGAGCTGGTCAATAAGCTGCAAGTATGGTCCTGCCCCTGTTATCATATTCACAGCGTCCTCTGTCTCTGCAATATTGTGTTCCTTGACATATCTGAGCGCCTCTTGTCTAATGGCAGCGCCATAAGCCACTAATTCTCCTGGTGTAAGGATAGCCCCTGACACTTCCCTCCAATCAGCTGGGGCCCACGGCCAAGTGGCTGTGGTATTCGCAAGGAGATGTTTCACATAAGGTGACGAAGGGCCGTATTTGGAGACGGCCTCCTTCAGTTCTTTCAATAATTTGAAGGGCACCGGTCAATGGAAACAGTTCTCGTTTCCCATCGGATCCCGCTCCACAATGACAGGGTAAGCGCTGGCCCCCTCCCACTCCTCTAAATCTATCTCCTGTCCCTCCGCCAAAGCTGCGGATAGGCTCTGAGTGAGTACGCTCAGAGGCTCCGAGGGCCCAGACCTCCCGTAGGTAAATGACCGTGTTCCTTGTGATGATTGTGACAAAGACGTGGCGTCTGGGGAGAAGGAGAGGGCATTCAGCCCGACCTCGGGAGGACTGGGAGTTCCCAAATTCCGTTGAAACTTTTTTCTGCAAGTTCCCCAGCCCTCTCTCTTGGGTGTTCCCTCCTCATCAGACTTTCCCTTTGTCTCGGGGGCTTTCCACTCCCTCTTGGGTGGTCCCTCCTCAGACTTTCCCTTACGGTACTTGTTAACTATCGGTCTCGTGCCACCTCTCAACGGTTTCACACCCTCTTGAACTCTCTCTTCAAAGTTCTTTTCAACTTTCCCTTTTGTTCTTCCCCTCGGGGCTCTAGAGTCCCTGCCTGCACATTCTCTTAACATACCCCATGGATATAAGGGCTTGGGGTTGGGATCATCCTCATCGGATTCCTCTTCTTCTTCTGTCGTCCCTTGAAGGGACTGCCCTGACTGGGTCTCGCCGTTTGATCGCCAGAGGGGACGGGGATCCGAGCACAAAAGTGCGGCGACCACTTGAAAGAACGTAAAGTCCTCCTCTGTTAATACACCTGGGTTCACCCTCTCATAGGCAACCATCTGTTGTCCCACTATGTCCCATTTAACTGGGCATAACCCACAATGCTCTAGCCAAGGGGAGACATCCCAGATCTTTTCCACAAATGCTCTACAGTCCCGAATGTGGGGCTTAAGCCCATAGATCTTACAAAGCTTATACAGCTGACAAGCAAGTACTCCTTTATCTTCGGGCTTTAAACTGGGAAAACTATTTCCCTGACCCATCCTGGCCACTTCCCAATATTAAGACTGCCTGAATCTTCCCGCAGTAGCGGGTCAAGGCCACTTCTCAATACTGAGGCTGCCTGAATCTTCCCGCAGTAGCGGAGCAAGGCTACTACTGCGGGGCAAGGCGGATTCTCCTCTCCCTACGGCGGTTCCTTGTTCGGGGCGCCAGATGCCCGGGGCAACTCCCGGGCCTTCGCCTTCTACTTACCTATCCCCGGTCCTCGGACGTCTCCGGCCCTCCTCCTGGTTTGGGGGAGGGAATTCCCTCTCCCTGTTGGGGAAGGGGAATAAACAGGCAGAGCACCCGAAAGGAGTTGCAGCCAGCAAGCTTTATTCCGTTTTCTCTCCAGCTCTCATGGTCATCCCCTTTTATTATCCCCTGTCTCCTCCCCCGTACCTCCCATGGGCGGGTGAGCTCCTCCCAAGTGCCTCCCCGTGGGTGGAGCCAGCCTGTTACCAGGGCCATCCCAGTACCTCGTGGCTTGCTAGACCAGCTAGCCTGCCACGTAAGCAGGTTCGGACCCTCAGGCATCTCACGGTCCTCACGGGGGACCCTGGTCCAGAGCTGTCCCCCAACACTCAATGAAGTGGGAAGGGGAGAGAAGGAAGGAGAAAATTTGAAATTCAAAATTTTTAAAAATGAATCTTAAGGGGCAGAACTAAGATGGTAGAATAGAAGTAGGTATCTGCAAGAGCTCTCCCACAACCCCCTGAAAAAGCCTGTAAAAAATTACTCCAAACAAAAATTGAGATCAGCAGAGCCACAAAATGACAGACTAAAGCAAATCTTCAGCCCAAGACAATCTGGAAGGTCAACTGGAAGTGTCTATCACACCAGGCAGGGAGTAGTGTGCAGTTTGGTGTGGGCTGCACCAGTGTAGATAGAGCTGGAGCTAGGGGACTGAATTTTTTGGCTGCTGTGGTTTCCAGACTTCTCAACCCACAAATGCCAAAGACAGCTTTGAAGGTCAGCGGGAAGGGTCTCTCACCTGGCTGAGAGGGGTGTATGATCTATCACCAGCCCCAACCCCAGGACAGTGGCAGCCACTGCTGAAGTGGAGACTGCTTCTGGAGCCCTCCATTTAACAAAGAGCACAAAAATCAAGTAATTAGCTGGAAAAATTAGCAAATAGGGAAAAAGGAACAGAAGATAGATTCTTATTTTCTCGGTGAAGAGGTATTTTCTCACATTATCAGCAATGAGGAAGATCAAAACATATAACCAGAAGACAACAAAGTCAAAGCTCCTGCATTCAAAATCTTCAAGAAAAATATGAATTAGTCTCGGGCCATGGAAGAACTCAAAAAGAATTTTGAAAATCAAGTAAGAGAAGTAGAGGAAAAATTGGGAAGAGAAATGAGAGCAATGCAAGAAAATCATGAAAAACAAGCCGATAGTTTACTAAAGGAAACCCCCCCAATGCTGAAGAAAGTAACTCCTTTAAAATTAGACAAACTCAAATGGCAAAAGAAGTCCAAAAAGCCAATGAGGAGAAGAATGCCTTGAAAAGGAGAAATAACCAAATGGAAAAGGAGGTTCAAAAGCTCACTAAAGAAAATAATTCCTTAAAAATTAGAATGGAGCCAATGGAAGCTAGTGACTTTATGAAATATCAAGAAATTATAAAACAAAAACAAAAGAATGAAAAAATAGAAGACAATGTGACATATCTCATTAGAAAAACAACTGACCTAGAAAATGGATCCAGGAGAGATCATTTAAAAATTATTGGGTTACCTGAAAGTCATAATTAAAGAAAAAGCCTAGACATTGTCATTCAAGAAATTATCAAGGAAAACTGCCCTGATATTCTAGAACCAGAGGGTAAAATAGAAATGGAAAGAATCCACAGATCACCTCCTGAAAGAAATCCAAAAAGAAAAACTAGAAATATTGTAGCCAAATTCCAGAGTTCCCAGGTCAAGGAGAAAATATTGCAAGCAGCCAGAAAGAAACAATTCAGGTATTGTGGAAACACAATCAGGATAATACAAGATTTAGCAGCTTCTCCACTAAGGGATCAGAGGGCTTAGAATATGATATTCCAGGAGACAGGATTAAAACCAAGAATCACCTACCCAGCAAAACTGAGTATCATATTTCAGGGGGAAAAAATGGAACTTCAATGAAATAGAGGATTTCCAAGCATTCTTTTTGAAAAGATCAGAGCTGAATAGAAGATTTGACTTTCAAATACAAGAATCAAGAGAAGCATGAAAAGATAAACAGGAAAGAGAAACCATAAGGGATTTATTAAGGTTGAACTGTTTACATTCCTACATAGAAAAATGATATTTGTAATTCATGAGACCTTTCTCAGTATTAACAGTTGGAGGGTTCTATATATATGTGTGTGTTTATGTGTATACATATGTATATATATATACACATATATATGTGTGTGTATGTATACATGCATGTGTGTATGTGTGTGTATATATATGGAGAGAGAGAGAGAAAGGGACAGAGAGAGAGAGAGAGAGAGAGAGAGAGCACAGGGTGAGCTGAATATGAAGGGATGACATCTAAAAAAGAAAATTAAGTGTTGAGAATAATGTAGTAGGAGAAAGAGAAAAGGAGAGATAGAATGCAGTAAAACATGTCACATAAAAGAGACAAAAAGAGCTTTTACAATGGAGAGGAAGAAGGGGAAGTTGAGATGGAATAAGTCAGCCTTCATTTCACTGGATTTGGCTTCAGGAGGGAATAACATACACACTCAATTGGATATGCAAGTTTATCTTACCCTATAAGAAAGTGGGGGGAAGAGGATAAGAGAGGGGGGATAATAGAAGGGACAACAGATTGGGAGAAGGGGTAATCAAAAGCAAACACTTTGGTAGAGGGACATATCAAAGGAAAGAATTGAATAAATGGAGGGTGGGACAGGATAGAGAGAAATATAGTTAGTCTTTCACAACATGACTGTTATGGAAGTGTTTTGCATAATTACACATGTATAACCGATATGGAATTGCTTGCCTTATCAAAGAGGGTGGGTGGGGAGGAAGGAAGGGAGAGAATGTGAAACTCAAAGCTTTAAAAATGAATATTAAAAATTGTATTTACACGCAACTGGTAAATAAGACATACAGGCAATGGGGTATAGAAATCTATCTTGCCCAGAGGAAAAAAGAAGGGAAAGGGATGGGGGGGGGGGGGGTGATAGAAGGGAGGGTAGATTGGAGGAAAGAGTAATCAAAATATATGCTGTCCTGGGGTGTGGGGAGGGGGAAGATGAGGAGAAAATTTGAAATTCAAAATTTTGTGGAAGTGAATGCTGAAAACTGAAAACAAATGATTTTTAAAAATGAATATTAAAAATTGTTTTTGCATGTAATTAGGGAAAAATAAAATTTTAAATTTACAAAAAACAAAAGCTATGAAGAACCCACACACAAAAAAAAGAAAGCACATCCATAATTTGGAAAGCATCCAAAAGAAGGAAAATGTTGAAGGCCATGCCTGGTCTGAATGAACTAGGAATGTTTAGCCTGGAGAAGAGTTAGGAGATATGTGAAGGCTTGTTTCAAGTATTTGAAGGGCTTTTATGTGGAAGAGGAATTTTATAAAAGTGTTCTGCTTGGCCCCAGAGTGCAGAACTAGGAGTAATAAGTGGAAGGTGGAGAAAAGCAAATTTTGACTTGACCCCCAGAGGTGGAATGGGCAGTCATTTCACTGGCATTCAGCAAGCAGAGGCTGACCAACCACCTGTAAGGGACACTGAAGAAAATATTCTTGTCCAAGTGGGGGTTGTCTACAAATGTAGTGTCTATAAATCCTTCCACCTCTAAGATTTTGGTCTTTCTGAGAATAGCAGGAGCTTGCCATCCTTAGAAACCATGCCTGCCATCAAGACTGGTAAAGAAGGAACTTGACTTATGAAGTAGTCTCAAGATTCCCCCTCCCTCACCTCACAACACCCTGCACCTACCCTCAAGGGTACAAATGATTTGGAGTTGGGAGATAGCTAGACTCTGTCATTTACCAGTGGTGTGACTTTGTGCAACTCTGAGCCTCAGTTTCTCTATCTGAATGTAACCATACAGATGAGTTAGGTGGGTGTTACGTGGAATATTTAAGATTACCAGAACATACACATCAACCTCCACCTCTCACTACTCCTGGATCATTTCCTTATTAAGTATCTCTCTTGGATTCTAAGAAGTCTAAGGAGGGTGGGCTTTCTCAAAGATAATAAACATTGCAGAAATTCTCTCTAATCAGCTTACACCCTACTCCAGTTCAAGTTTTTGGGTTAACTTCCTCTCTCTAAATCCCAAACTTCCTCTCTCTAAAACCCCAAACCATATACTTATTGACTCAGATGCCAATCACTATAAAATTCCATCCACTTTAATTGTGATTTTAAGTAACATAGAAACATAAAAGAGCATTAAAGAAATAGGCTTCCATTTGTAGGTCACAGTGTCTTCAGCTAAGGTATCAAATCTCTTTTTCCATGTTCCAACCTCTCCTGAGGAAGTGAAATAATTGGAATGGTAAAGGGGAACTGAAGGGAGTTTTTTTGGTTTTGCTTATTTGTTTTACCCAGGGCAACACTCTTGGGAAGCAGGGAAAAGAAAAGTGCTGTGGATTAGATTCTGGTAGTCTCATCACCCCCGATCTATTGATCTATTGGTCCATCTGCTTGTGTCTCTGTCCATCTTCCTTGCATGCCTTGACATGCTGTGAGATCTCAGATCCACTTTCTTACCATGTTTTCTTTCACAAGGGAAGTATTCAGTCTCTTCTCATCCCTCCCTACCCCCATTCCCTGATGACTCTGCAAGAAAAATCTGGGGACCACTCCTCCATGACATGACTTCTCAATGGAAGGAAGTTCTCTCTGAGGTCAAAAGTCACCAGAAACTTGAGGAACTATAGGAACATACACACCAACCTCTAACTCTCAGGGATAATTAACATTGCAGAAATGCTCTCTAATCAGCCTGTACTTCACTTTATCCTGAACTCTTGAATTAATTTCCTCTCTCTTAATCCCAAACTATATACTTACAGACTTAGAAAACAACTGCCTTACAGGGGTTTTGTAAGGAAAATGACTTATAAACCATAAAGTGTTATATACATCTGAGTGCTCTGGACTGGGCCTAATTCAACTCAGTTTCCTGGTAGTTTATGTTCAATATTAGAGCAAAATGAGACATTCAACAGTTAACAGACATTTATTTAGCTGAGGCAGGAGAAGGCTATTGAACAAGATTACACACTGAGAACTCCTTGAGTTAATTCAGCTGTTTGAAGTTCCCTTGCTTGAGTTGTCTCTCATGAACCATCCCCAGTCAAGCATCACTGAGTACCTGGAGTTTCTCAAGGCTGTTTTGTACTCAGGGGACCAGGAAAGGAAAACCAACAATCCATGTCTTTTATCCTCTGAGCCCACCAAATCTCAGAGATGATGTCAACATCACTTAAAGGAAAAACTAACCTAACGTGTATAAAGATGGGTGTTAAAATATTGTTCCTACCCATGGGAGATATTGCTCTTATTAGAACAGTAGAATTCTTCCTTTTTTCTAGGATGAGTTCCATGCTCCCTCCAGAATTTCCCCAGGGTTATATTTTTCAGATGGGTGCTGTCTTGGTTCAGACATCAGTCTGCAGTGGAGAGGACCAGCTGTGATGTGTTCTTTTTGATTGGCTCAGGAGAGGCTGCACGTTGTAACATCCTTCCAGGAATATACACCACTAAAGCAGGTCACTGAGTGGCCTGAGCACCAGGGTTCCTGCCTTTGAGTTATAGAATAAAAGCCCTTGGGGCTTCAAGCAGATAGATCTGATTAATAATTAGCAACTTTTTGACTGAACCTGTGATTTCATCAGTCTAGGCAACTCTAGCTAAGGAACTCTCCTCATCCAGATCAGAATCTGCTTTGCAAGTTATAGCTTTCAAGTTTCCTGGGGCATTGAGAAGTGTCTGACTTGCTCAGGGTCTCATAGATAGTAAATGTCAGACTTTAACTCATGTCTTCAAAATTCTGAGACCAGCTATCTACATACTGGACCATGACTGCTTCTCAACAATTATAAAAAAATCGACTTTTATAACTTCTGTTGGGCAGTCCACAGAAAAGTGCTGGGATGACTCTCCCTAGTCCTATACAAATTCTGCAAACTTCCCCTGATTAAAAGTAAATGTTGCAGATATTCTCATGCACTGTGGTTTAGGGTAAAATACCCAGGCCTCAGATTTAGAAGGTCATGTATCCAGAGGTCAAGGGACCTCAGAGATCACACTTCCTCATTTTGCAAATGAGGAAATGGAGACCAAGAAATGTCAAATGTCTTGTCCAAGGTCACAAGCATAGGAACTGAGATTCAAACCCTGACTTTTCCACTGCAATCTCTTTCTGGGCTTAATTTGCTCATATGGAAAACAACGGAATTGTGAGATGCTCTCCAAGGTCCTTCCCAGATCTGCTGTTCTGTTTGTTTCTACCTCTCCCTCTTTCTCTTAAGGAGACAGATGTGGACTATCGGTCATTATCTTTCATTTAACAGATGCCAGAGCCAGAGGCACAAGTTAAATTATCTTCTTATAGTCAGCCAATAAATCTGTGCTGTAACTGAGATTAGAACCTGAGAAGTAACCCTGTGTTGCTCTCCTCTCAAGTGCCTTGCTGATAACCACTAGCATCTCAAACTAGTATTCAATTTAATTCGATTCAATGGATCTTTAGGAAGTACTTGCTTTGTGTAAAGCACTTGTCCAGAGTAATAGGGTTAAAAGATGAAGAACAATGTAGTCCCTGCCCTCATAGGGCTTACAACCAATGTGGGAGTGGGGAAAAGGTGCATGTACAACAAATACACAAATAAATGTAATACTAACTCATATTGACATAGCATTTTGAAGTTTACAACATTATTTCCTCCCAATCATCTTGTGAGAAACATAATGCAAGTGTTTTCATTCCTATTTTAAAGATAGGGGGAAAGTACCAAAGAGGCACAGTCACACAGCCAGGTGTTGGAATGAGGATTGAAACCTAAGTCCTCCTTGATGGCAGATGCAATGTCCTTTTCAATAAACCACATAGTTACTTACAACACTTTGTGTTCTTTATTAGTGATTAGAGCAGAGGGCTTGTATTTATAGAATGTCCTGAGGAACCATTTGTCAAATGATTTCATGTCCTCCACAAAGTGTTACCTCTATCTTCTAGTTGGAATATGAGCCATGAGTGATATCAGACTTCCCTAAGGCTCTATAGTCCTTTGGTCTATTGATTGACTCATAGAAGGTTAAAATATGGTAAGGGCAAAGGGGATACTCAGACAGAGAGCTCTAAGAAACATTGAAGAGGGAGAGAGAGATCAGAGAAGGCTTTCTGGAAGGAGTGGCACCTGAGCAGGACCTTTCTGAAGAAGAGGATGTCCCAGCTAGATCCAATTCACTTGCATGTCATGGCATCACCTCCTGATGTCATGCCTCTTTGAGAATGAAGGACAAACAGCAGCAGCACCAGGGCAGGGGAGGAAATGTATTGCATGCATGGAGGATGGCTTGAGCCAATGCACAAAGGCAGGAGGGACAGGGTGTGACTTAGAAATAGCTAATTGCCCCATTTGACTAGACCAGAAAGTACTTGGAGGGAAGTATTGTGAGATAAAATGGGAAAAGGAGGTTGGAACCAGAAGGGAGAGGGCTTTAAATGCCTGGGTAAGGAGATTAATAAAAAGAGATTTATTAAATTCTGCCAAAGTTTGTTGGGTAGAGTAGATAAAGGACTCTGCCTTCTTTGATGAGAAGGCAATCTGATCAAAGCACAGTTTTATTAATGCTTTAGGGAAACATTTCAGCACAATCTATCATTCTCCCTAGCTACTTCTTATAATCAAACTACTTAGACTCTATGTCATCTTGTGCAAGGTAATGAGCCTCTCTGAGCCTCAGTTTTCTCATCTGTCAAATGGGGATGATAATACTTACACTGCTCAATCTTACAGGGTTGTTATGAATATCCAATGAGATGATATAAGGAGTTTTGAAAATCTTAAAGTGCTACACAAGTAACTACAAGTATTATGACTGTCAGCCTTTTATTCACCTAGTTTTCCCACCCAATTTCAGGTCTTCAAACTCTCTAACAAACTTTGGCAGATCAGAGATAGTTGTTAAAGTTCTAAAAGAAAAGGAAGTGTGAGCCCTTAAGTGAAATTCATATTGTAGAATCCCACCCCCCAGTAAAATCTCCCCCCTACACGCGCACACACACACACACACACACACACACACACACACACACACACACACACACAAGAATTCAGGTCCACAATCAAGAGCTATTCTTCTACATGAAATCTATCTACAACTGAGTTGCCTGCTGCTACTGCTGCAGCTGCTGCTTGTCTTTTGTTCTTGAAGAGGACCATGACATCATGGAGGTGATGCTGTGACGCGCTAGTGAATTTGATTTAAGTGAGGGAGGGCTGTGCAAAGTCACCAGCCTCCCTCTCTCCTCCAGAGTCACCTGGGTCGTAACTGAGTATCACATGGCAACTACCCAAATATTTCTCTCTCTCCCTCCCTTCTCCCTTCCTCCTTTTGTCCTCTATCTGTCTGTCTATCTCCTTGTCTGTCTGTCTCTCTCTCATGCACACACACACACACACACACACACACACACACACACACACACACATATATACATGATTTACAATAAGACGATCAAAGTTCAACTGTAGGAACAGATCTCCCTGATGCAAAATTCTGGTCTTTCCTGTCATTTTCAAGGCAGCTATCATAGTTTCACCTTCATGTATTTTGAAGGCAACTGGAGTTTTTTAACTGTGGGCCCCCTCCTCAGAACAACGACAACAAGTAGCATTTTAAGGTTTGCAAAGCACTTAACAAATATCCCATTTTATCCTCACAGCAACCCTGGGAAGTAGGTGCTATTATTATTATCCCCATTGCACAAATGAGGAAACTGAGGCAGATAGTAAGTAAGTGACTTTCTCAGGGTCGCACAGCTAGTAAATGTCTGAAGCTGTATTTACTTTTGGGTCTTCTTGAACCCAGGCAGGTCCAGTGTTCATCTGTAAAATGAGGGGGTTAGATTAGATGACCTCTAAAATTTCTTCATTTGAACAATTCAGCACACATATACCAAGTACCTATGGCACTCATAGGCATCTGGAATACAAAAATAAAAATGATAAAAAAAAGGATGCCTCCCTTCCATATATATATATACACATGTAGTTTCTTCCCAGTAAAATGTCAGCTCTTAAAGGATAGGGACTGTTTTCATTGTTCTCTTTGCATCCCTAGCACCAGATCTGGACCATGGTCAATGTTTAATAAATGCATGTTAAATAGAATTGACATGAAAATGACAACCAAGAAGTTAATACAAGATCATCTTAGGAAGGCAAAAGTGGTAACAACTGAGAGCCAGGCAGAAAAGGCCTCAGTGAAGTCCATGAGCTGAACCCTGTTTTAATTGAGTCCAGGAGAATGGGGCTTCTATGAAGCCATCTAATCAGTCATTACCTGAATGGCAATTCTTTCTCCAGGCTTCTGCTTGAAACTTCCAGTAAAGGGAAATTCTACTTACTCTGGAGACTGCCCTTTCCATTTTCAAGTAGCTCTAATGTTAGGAAGGGTAGTTGGGTGGCACAGTGGGATAGAGTCCCTGGTCTGGAGTCAGGAAGATTTTCCTATGTGAATTCACATCTGGCATCAGGCACGTACTAGCCATGTGACCCCAGGCAAGTCACTTATCCCTGTTTGCCTCAGTTTTTTCATCTGTAAAATGAACTGGAAACAGAAATGATAAACTACTCCAGAATTTTTGCTAACAAGACCCCAGATGGAGTCTCAAAAGGTCAGACATGACTGAAACAACTCAACAAGAATAACAAATGTTAGGAAGTTTTTACCTAAGTCAAACTTGAATCTGATTCTCTTTAATTTCCACCCATTGCTCCTAGTTCTGGACCCTATAAGCAAGCAAAACAATAATGATTCTTCTTCTATATGATAGTCCCTCAAATATTTGAAGACAGCTATTATATCTTCTCTGGGTCTTTGCCTCTCCAAGCTCAGTGGCCTTAGTTGCTTCACATGACCCTGTCTTTGATCTTCCCCCATCAGTCTTATTTGTCCTCTTTGATGCTTTTCCAACTCATCAATATTCCTCCTCAAATGTGGATCTGGAATTGAGCAAAAGACCCTGGGCAGGGGGGGGGAGGGGGGGGTCTAACAACAGCCGAGGAACTGTTGCGTTTCTTGTTCTACTTGCTTTCATTTTTAACTCTGCTTGAGATTCTGTTTGACTTTGGGCTACCATTTTGCAATATTGATCCTTATTTAAATTGGAATCACCAAAAATCCCTCCCTCTTTTTCACATGTACTAGTATCTACTTCCTTCTTCTGTATTTGTGCCGTTGATTCTTGGAAATCCCCTGTACAGCTTGACATTTATTTCTGTCAAATTTATTTTATTGATTTGGCCCGTTGTTTGAAGACATTGAGATAATTTGGGATCCTAACTATGGACCCAACCAATGCATGAGCATTTTGTCATTTGAGCTTTACGTCATTTGCCAAATTGATAAGCCCTATCCACACCTTCTATGAACAGTATCAGTTCAAATTTCTCTGTAGATCCCGTAGTAACTCTACTAGAGTTCTTTTAATTTAATGTCACTAGACTAATCAATGGGTCCTGTCAATCAACAAACATCTGTTAAGTGCTTACTATGTGTCCTAGCACAGTGCTGAACACTGGAGACACAAGAAAGGCAAAAATACAAAACCAGATCTCAAGAAGCTTATATTCTTACATCTTTGAGTCAATTTCAAGTCTAGCTCACTCGACATCCAGCCTACATCTCTCCATCTTGGCCGTACTTACATCATGAGAGACAGTCAAATGCCTTACTGAAATTTAGGTCTAATGTGTCTATGTCATATTTCTAATTTATCTCTGTAATAACCTTGTGAAAAAGGAAATATCTTACTTTTGAAGAAAGCATGTTAGCTCTTAATAACTCCCTTTTTCCTTTATGAGTGCTCCCAAAACATTCCTCTGATTCCTCTAATGATGCTAACTAGAATTTCACCAGTAATCTAATTCAAACTCCCTGCCCTAACATTTGAAAATGTCAACCTCTCCCCTTTTTAAAAAACTGGGACACTTGCCAGTATCCAGACCTGCCTGAAGCATTCTTTTACATTCCCTATAATTTTTCTAAGTTCACTGACAGTGACTCAGCCATCAATTCCCCAAGGTCTTTCAAATGTCCTGGGATATAATTCATCCAGCACTGCTGATTTGAACTTACTATGGTCAGCAAGGTATGTCACCTCACATTTATTGAGTTACAACTCTGTGTTCATAATTTTTAATCTATCCTCCTCAATTAAAAGATCATTCTGTTTTTAGAGAAAATAGAAGCCTTGTCTCCATCATCTAGTATCATCATCCCACTGCTCAACATAGCTAAAAAATAACTTTTTGTTCTTACCATTCATGACCAGGTTCAGCTCATTCTGATCTTTAGCATTCCTGACATCATTCTCTCTTTTTATTTAGTTTAAATAAATTAATAAAACAAATATTTTATATTGATATAAAAATAAAAAAGCAAAATAAATAAATTAATAATAATAAATAAAAAGTAAAATAAATAAATAGAATGTCTACCATACATACTTTTATTTATCAACTCTTTCTCTGGATAGATATCATCTTACTTTGTAGATCCTGGTAGTGTATTTGAGTATTTATAGTACTCAAAATGATTTGGTCATTCAAATTTGTTATTAAAACAGTATTGCTATTACTCTGTACAATGTTCTCTCAGTTCTGTTCATTTCACTCTTTGTTATTTCATGCTTTCCATGTTTTTTTCTAAAATCAACCAGTTCATCATCTCTTATATTTCATCACGATCATATACCACAACTTCTTTAGTTATTCCCCAATTGATGGGCATCTGCTCAATAAAATTTTCAGTTCTTTGCCACCACAAAGAGACCTACTATAAATATTTTAAAACATATAAGTTCTTTTCCATTTTCCCTGATCATGGTGGGAAACAGACCTAATAATGATATTCCTGGGTCAAAGGGTATATACAATTTTATAACTTTTGGGGCGCAATTCCAGATTGTTCTCCAAAATGACTGAATCAGTTCACAATTCCACCAACAGTGAATTAGTGTCCCAATTTTTCCACATCCTCTCCAATATTTGTCAATTTCCCCTTCTATCATTTTAGCCAATATGTTATCTCAAAGTTGTTTTAATTTGCATTTCTCTAATCAACAGGGATTTAGACTATTTTTTTCATATAACTATATATAAGTTTTTATTTCTTCATCGAAAAATTGCCTCTTCATATCCTTTGACCATTTGTCAATTGAGGAATGATTCATATTCTTATAAATTTGACAAATTTCTTTATATATTTGACCTTTATCTGAGAAACTGTCTATAAAATTTTCCCCCAACTTTATGTTTCCCTTCTAATCTTGCCTACATTGGTTTTAGACATAGAACTTTTTTTAATTTAATGTAATCAAAATTACCCATTTTACATTCCACAATGCTCTCTCTTTTTATTCCTAAATTGTTCTCCTAGCCACAAGTTTGATAAGTGATATGTTCCATGTTCTTCTAATTTACATATGATATCAACCTTTATATCTAGGTCATGTATCCATTTTGACCTTATAGTGGTAAATGGTGCAAAATATTGGTCTGTGTCCATTTTCTGCCAGACTCTGTGTGTATCTCTCATTTTTAAATGTGTTTCTTATAAACATTATCTGATTCTGATTTTTAATCCATTGTGCTATGTTTCCATTTTATGGGTGAGTTCATCCTAGTCGCATTCAAAGTTATAATTACTAATTGTGTATTTCCCTCCATTCAGTTTTTACTCACTATTATCTTCTTAACCCTCTCTTTTTACTCTATCCCTCATCTTATTGTCTGCAAAAAGAAATAGTTTTATCATCTCATTGTCCACTTAAGAATCCCTCCCCTTATCTTCTCTCCTTACCCTCCTGCTCTTCTATCTACCTACCTTTCTAAGAAACTCTTCCTTATTCTCTTCCCTCAACTCTCCTCCTTCTTGATTTACACACCCTTCTAAAAGTCCCTCACTTATCCTATCCCCATGCCCTCCTATTTCTTTATAACTTTAGAGGGCTTTTATACCCTTCTAAATGTATGTTGTTCCCTCTTTAACCTAGTTCTAACTAGAATAAGGTTCCAACACTACCAGCCCTCAATCCCAATTTGCTTTCACTGTAATAATTCTTCCATTCCTGCCTCATTTGTAGGAGATAATTGCTCCATTTTATCTCTCCTATCCAATTTTATTTTTTAGAATCACTCCATCATACTCAACTAAACACCAAACCTATCTATGTATGCTCTTTCAAATTACCCAAGTAATGATAATATTCTTAAGAGTATATGTAACATTTGCTCCTATAAGTAAACAGTTTGACCTTATTAATTCCCTTATAATTCTTTAATGTTTACCTTATGTTTCTCCTGGATCTTATATGTCAAATTTCCCATTGAATTCTGGCCTTTTTGTTACAAATATCTGACAATCTTTCAATTTATTAAATGTTCGTGTTTTCTCATTCAGGATTATGCTCAGCTTCACTGGGTAAGTTATTCCTGGTTGCAAACCCAGCTCCTTTGTTCTTTGAAATATGATGTTTCAAACCCTTTAGTCTTTTAATGTAGAAGTTTGTGGATTTAGTGTTATTCTTATTGTAATGCCACAGTATTTCAATTGGTTTTTTTCTCTTGTAGCATTTTCTCCTTAACCTGAGAGTTTTGAAACTTGGCTATGATGTTCCTGTAAGTTTTCATCTTGGAATCTCTTTCAGATGATGATCAATGGGTTTTTCCAATTTCTATTTACCCTCTGGTTCTAGGACTTGAGGGAAATTTTCCTTAATAATTTCTTGTAATATCATATCTAGACTCTCCTTTAAAAAATCATAGCATTGAGGTAGTCCAACAATTCTTATATTGCCTCTCCTTGATCCGTTCTCAAGATCAGTTGTTTTTATAATGAGATGTTTCACATTCTCTTCTATTTTTTTCATTCTTTTGATTTTGTTTCACTATTTCTTGGTGTTTTATAATGTCATTAGCTTCCTTTCTCCAATTCTAGTTTTTAAGGAGTTATTTTCATCCTTAAGTTTTGGGTCTCTTTTTCCAATTGTTTGACTTTCTTTTCATAATTTTCTTGATTTTCTGTATTGCTCTTAATTTTTTCCCTCATTTCTCTTATTTGATTTTTAAAGTCTTTTTAAAGTTCTTCTAACAACTCTTTTGGGACTTGTGATGATTTGACATTTTTCTGTGAAGTAGGTATTTTTTAACTTCACTATCTTCTTCTGAGTGTGAACCCAAATCTTCTTTATCTCCATAGTGACTATGATCCAATTTTTTCAATTTTTTCTCCCTTTGCTTACTCATTATTATTAATTTTTTAGCAACTTGTTATTACAGTCAGGTTCTAGTCCCAATGTATGGGTCTATGATGCCTTAGGCTTCAGGTTTTTCTTTTTAAAAAAATGTAATTTATTTGTTTTCAGTTGTCAACATTCACTTCCACAAGATTTTGAATTCCATATTTTCTCCCCATCTCTCCCCTCCTCCCACCCCAGGACAGTATGTACCCCAGCCACCCCTTTCCCCAATCTGCCCTCTCTTCTATTACCTGCCCCCTCTCCCATCTCCCTCATCTCTATTTTCCAGTAGGGCAAGATAGATTTCCATACCTCATTGCCTGTATACAGCTTATTTCCCAGTTGCATGCAAAAATAATTTTTAATATTCATTTTTAAAACTTTAAGTTCCACATTCTCTCCCTTCTTCCCTCCCCATCCACCCTCATTGAAAAAGCAAGCAATTTAATAGAAGTCATACATGTGTAGCTATGCAAAACACTTCTATAACAGTCATATTGCAAAAAACTAACCACATTTCCCTCCATCCTGTCCTGCCCTCCATTTATTCCATTCTCTCCCTTGACCTCCCCCACAATAGTGTTTGCTTCTGATAATTCCTTCCCCCAACCTGCCATCTCTTATATTATCCTCCCTTTCCTATTCCTTTCCACTACCCCTGCCTTCCTGCAGGGTAAGATAGATTTCCATATCCAATTGAATGTGTTATTCGCTCCTTAAGTCAATTCCAATGAGAGTAAGGCTCACTTATTCCCTCTCACCACCCTCCTTTTTCCCTCCATTGTAAAAGCTCTTTCTTGTCTCTTTAATATGAGAAGATTTACTACATTCTACCTCTCCTTTTCTCTTTCTCCCAGTACATTCCTCTCAACACTTAATTTTATTTTTTAGATTTCATCCCTTCATATTCAGCTCACCTTGTGCCCTCTGTCTATAAATTATATACATACACACACATATATACATATATACATACACATATACCCATACATATATGATATATACACATATGTGTGTGTGTATACATGCATACATGCCTACTTACATACATACATATATATATATATATATATATATATATATATATATATATATATATATATATATATATATATACAGAGAGAGAGAGAGAGAAAGAGAGAGAGAGAGAGATTTGCTCTAACTACCTTAATACTGAGAAAGGTCTCATAAGTTACAAATAATATCTTTCCATGTAGGAATGTAAACACTTAAACTTTAATGAGTCCCTTATGACTTCTCTTTCCTGTTTACCTTTTCATGTTTCTTTTGATTCTTGTATTTGAAAGTCAGATTTTCTATTCAGCACTAGTCTTTTCAACCAGAATACTTGGTAGTCCTCTATTTTATTGAAATTCCATTTTTTTCCCCTGAAATATTATACTCATTTTTGCTGGATAGGTAGGTGATTCTTGGTTTTAATCCTATCTCCCTTGACCTCTGGAATATCATATTCCAAGCCCTCTGATTCTTTAGTGTAGAAGCTGCTCAATCCTCTGCTATCCTGATTGTGTTTTCTTAAAACCTCAATTGTTTCTTTCTGGCTGTTTGCAATATTTTCTCCTTGACCTGGGAACCTGAGAAATTGGCTACAATATTCCTGGGAGTTTTCTTTCTGGGAACTTTTTCAGGAGGTGATCAGTGAATTCTTTCCATTTCTATTTTACCCTCTGGTGCTAGAATATCAGGACAGTTTTCCTTGATAATTTCTTGAAAGATTATGTCTAGGCTCTGTGTTTGATCCTGACTTTCAGGTAGGCTAATAATTTTTAAATTATCTCTCCTGGATCTATTTTCCAGGTCAGTAGTTTTTCCAGTGAGATATTCCACATTATCTTCTATTTTCCATGCTTTTGGTTTTATTTTATAATTTCTTGGTATTTCAAAAAGTCAGTAGCTTCCATCAGCTCCATTCTAATTTTTAAGGAATTATTTTCTTTAGTAAGCTTCTGGACCTAGCTTTTCCATTTGGTTAATTATGAATTTCAAAACATTATTTTCTTTATTGTATATTTGGACCTTTTTTTGCCATTTGGGTTAGTCTGTTTTTAAAGGTGTTATTTTTGAGGGTCTCCTTTAGCAAGTTGTTGACTTGTTTTTCATTATTTTCTTACACTGCTCCCATTTTTCTTCCCAATTTTTCCTCTACTTCTCTTATTTGATTTTTAAAATCCTTTTTGAGTTCTTCCATGGCCTAAGACCAATTCATATTTTTCTTGTAGCTTTTCCTTGTCCCTGCTGTCTTCCTCCAGTTGTATGCTTTGATCTTCCTTGTAATAAGAAAATACCTTTTCACCAAGAAAGTAACTCTTATTTTTTCCCTTTTTTGGGTCACTTTCCCAGCTAATTACTTGGCTTTTGTGCTCTCTATTAACTGGAAGATGTACTGCACCAAATTTCAGGGGTTTTATGCAACTGTTTACAGAGATATCTCTAGGGACCTATAAATTCTCCTCCAAAGTGGTATGATCAAAGAAGAAAAACATCCTCTCATGGCCTGCACTGTGGTCTGTGGTCTGTGAGCAACCACAACCACTCTTTTCTGCCCTGGAACTGCAAGTAAGATTCCCTCTCCACAGCTGCCACCAGCTCTGCCATGCCAGCACTCCTCCTCACCCCCAGACCACCACTAAGGACTGTGACCTGGATCAGCTACCCAATTCCCCCAGGCTGAGAGCTACAGAAGCAGCCACTACTGCAGCAGTGGCTATCACTATCCTGGGTCTGGGTGTGAGACCAGAGCACGTTCCTCTTTCACCCTGGTGAGGGAGCTTTCCCATTGACCTTTGAAACTGTCTTTGGTGTTTGTGGGTTGAGAAGTCTGGAAACTGCTACAGCTGCCAGTGATTGAGTGGCCTGAGGCCTGCTCCAGTTTCACCTAGGCTAACTTGATCCATGCTGGGCTGAGCTCTGCTCCAAGCTTGGTGCAATAGACTCTTCCTGTCAGCCTTCCAGATTGTCTTGGACTGACAATCTGTTTTGCTCTGTCACTTTGAGTCTTCTGCTGCTGTAGAATTTGTTTCGAGTCATTTTTGCAAGTATTTTGAGGGGTTTGGGGGGAGAGCTCAGCAGGTTCCTACTTCTACTCCACCATCTTGGCTGTGCCCACCAGGTTTTTCATACTGTTGTTTTCTGAGCTCTGTCTAGGAGCCTAACCTTAGGTCATCCTCTCCATTTCTGAGACATGGCTAGGACCCTTAACCATGCTGTCACCATAACCACTCCTGTTCTCTGTGATTCCTTCCGTGATTGCAAACTTCAGCTCACCTTTCTGCCCTGGAACCCAAACCAGAGACTCAGCTCTCCTGCAAGTGCCCACAGCCAGCAGGGTCCCTGTCCTTCTGCTACCACAGCCACTGGGTGCATGCTTGTTTCTCTTTGTCTACAGCCACAGTCTCATCAACACAACAGGGCCTGACATCCTTGGACAGAGGAGGACCTTTCAATCTAATCCTCAGCTGTCCAATTCCCACACTGTCCATGTGGTAAAAGCCCTCCCAGCTGCCCCAAGGCTTGTTGGTTTTTGATTCAGAGAGTCTACCTGGAGGTGTTTGCACTTCAATAAGCTAAACTTCTGCCCCTGGGTGTCCAGTCTTTCTGAGGTCCTCCCAAGTTGTCTTAAAAGGACAACTGCTTTGCCCTGACTTTTAATTATTTCTGCCTCTCAAAGTTCACTTTGAGATTATATTTTACCCTGTTTGTGGGAGAATTTTGGAGAGCCCAGTATTTCCTGTGTTGTTTTACCTGTGTTGTCTTCCCTGACATTATATTCTTATAGGCCTATGCCATTATTCTATATTCATCCTCCATTACCTGTATCATGTGTATGTGCATGCACACACATGTATATAAATGTATAAAATAGTCAATGAGTTCCATTTGCACTCACATCATTCTCTTCAGATGGCTCCAAAGAGTGAATTGCCCTGCTGCTTTTCCTTTTAAGAGAAACCAGAAAAGCATAAAATGATAAGTAATTTGGTCTCCTGTTCTTCAGCCTTTTGAATTTCTGAGATTCTTAAAGAGGAAGGTGATGACTAGTAAATTTTTTCAGTCTCAAAGTCCCTCTGTGGGAGAAAAATAGACAACTCCACCTCTGTTGTTTTTCAGTCATGTCCAACTCTTATTGATCCTATTTGGTGTTTTCTTGGCAAACTTGCTAGAGTGGCTTGCCATTTCATTCTCCCATTCACTTTACAGATGAGAAAACTGAGGCAAACAGGGTTCAGTGACTTGCCCAGGGTCACACAGCTAGTAAGTATCTGAGGTCAAACTTCAACTCAAGAAGATCATCTTTCTAAAGTCTTTCTGACTTCAGGCCCAGCACTCTGTACTGCACCACTTAGTTGTCCCAAAGGAAAATGTAGGATAATTAAAAGGAGATTGATGCTGAATTTTTTAACTTTAGTTTGCAACCTAGACAAGAGCTGGCATATGCTTTCCATTTCCAGTTAATTGGGTTTGGGGATCAATTCTAATCTACCTCACCTACTAGAAAACTAATAAAGCTTATAAAACTACAAAAGTTTTTAAAATCTTTCTGAGAAGTCAGTGGATTTGCCCTCCTGTGAAGTATGCCTCTACTTCTAGGAGGGTCTTTAAAAATAATCTAGTTCTACCTCCCATTTTTTCATTCAACATTTATTTAACACTTACTAGATACAATGAATCGCGCAAGGTGCTAAGCAATTGTCACTGCTTAATCTGATTGAGAACAGAAGAGGATTATCTTTGCCTGGCAGGAGAGTAGTAAGGACTAGAAGGAGAGAAGTTAGCAGAGAAGCAGATTCATGGGGTGAAAATTGTTCCTGAGGGGACCAGGATCATCAAGGTCTGCAGTCCAGAGCTGCAATTTGCCCTGACCCCATGAGGTTCCTCACTGCTAACTTTCCATAAGTGTGTGCTCTCTATCCTCCACAGACACATGGTGGGTAAGTGTGACTCAGGGTTATGGGTAGATGGTGATGTTTTGGTTACTTTTTATTTTATTTTCTAGAGTAAATATTCTGATAAATTTTGCTTTAGGTATCCATTTGGTTATTTTATGTTGGTTGTTTTGCTTGACTGTTTTTCTTTGTTACAAGAAAAGTCTCATTGGGTGAAGGTGGGGTATAACAGATGGGAAGAGGGAAAAGAGGAGGAGTCTCTTTGGAAATAGTTAGGTTGCAACAAGAGGCATCAATAAAGCTTTTTTGTAAAAAATAAAATAAATGCATAGGTGGGATAGGAGTGATGAGTATGAAAACATTTTATGTAAATTATACTCTAGGTCACATCATAAATCTTCAGCATTCTTCTTTACATTTTTCTGCATACACTAGCCAGTGAGGGAGGTGTGGTAAGGGAAAGAGCATTGATTCTGGAATCTCCAGCGCTGATTCTAGAGATTCTGGAAGACTGGTGTTAAAATCCTTAATCTGATGTTTATCTTCATCAGCTTGGTTAAGTCATTTAATCTCCATAGGCCTCAGTTTCCTCATCTGTAAAAGGAAGGTGTTGGATTAGATGACCTCTGAGGTCCCTCCCAGGTCTAGATCTATGATCCTATAAAGGAAACTGACCTGAGATAGTCATCTCCCAAAAGTCCTGAGCTGTGAAACCTCAAGGCCTTGTACTTCTGTTTCATTAGGGCAATTACTGGAGATAATCAATCAATGAGTATTTATCAAGTACCTCCTATGCACCAGGTGCTGGAAATACAAATAAGAAAGTGAGATGCTGTTCTTCAAACATTTGGAACTATCTACCTCATTCCTACCTTGCTACTTCTGCTCTTACCACCCTGCTCTCTATCCTTCATCTCCCTTCCCACATGGGGGAGCCTGATTCCAGTTCACTCATCCTCCTTTCCAATATTACAAACAGGGTGTAAATGGATTCCAAGTTGTTAGGCTTTAAAAAGTCAGGGCCCTAGTCAAACCACAAAATATGATATATCAGGAGTTATGGCATGCCTAGACTCAGTGTCGACACAGCTGGAATCAATGCATGTTTGGGAAGGAAAGAAAGAGAGAG
Organism: Notamacropus eugenii; assembly: GCF_028372415.1. Classification (NCBI taxonomy): domain Eukaryota; kingdom Metazoa; phylum Chordata; class Mammalia; order Diprotodontia; family Macropodidae; genus Notamacropus; species Notamacropus eugenii. The sequence goes on from NC_092875.1 coordinate 394,591,769, forward strand.
GGAAAGAAGGAAAGAGAAAGAAAAGAAAGAAAGGAAGGAAGGAAGGAAGGAAGGAAGGAAGGAAGGAAGGAAGGAAGGAAGGAAGGAAGAGAGAGAAAGAGAGAGAGAGAAAGAAGGAAGGAAGGAAGAAAGGAAGGAAGGTAGGAAGAAAGGAAGGAAGGAAGGAAGGAAGGAAGGAAGGAAGGAAGGAAGAAAGAAAGAAAGAAAGAAAGAAAGGAAGGAAGGAAGGAAGGAAGGAAGGAAGGAAGGAAGGAAGGAAGGAAGGAAGGAAGGAAGGAAGGAAGGAAGAAAGAAAAACAAGGTCCCTTAGCTAGACAGCTTCAGCTCCTTGGTTCCTAAGCTGAAACATCATGTCCACTAGATGGGGCTAATCGAAAGTTGTACCAGGACCCTGAGCAAGACTTTAAGAATCTGTTGACTTTGGGAACTTCAACTTGTGCGAGAAAATCAAGATGAAGGTGGAGGCAAGGAACAGTGCATTATACATATCAGTCAAATGTCTGATTTCCATGGTACATAAGAAATTGACATAAATATATAACAAGAGCCATTTCCCAATACATGAGTGGACAACGACTATGAACAATTTTAAAAAGGAAAACAAATGTAAACTATTAGTGATATTATGGGGAAATATTCCAAAACATTAGTAAGAGAAATTAAAATGAAAACAATTTCACACACGGCAAGTTGGCAAAGATGATCGATGCTGTAAAGAGTTAATCCTGGAAGAGCTGTGTAAAGATAGACACAAATATGCTCTTGGCAGAACTGTGGATTGTTGTGACAGCTCTGAAAAACAATTTGGAATTATGTATAAAAAGTGACTAAAGTGTTCATAACATAAGGAAAGTAAAGACAAAAAGAAAAGTCCCATATATACCTACATATTCCCAACAGCACTTTTGTGGTAGCAAAGAACAGGAAACAAAGTGGATGCCCATTAACTAGGAAATAAGTAAACAAATTGAGGTACATGAATGTATGGAATACTCTTGTGCTATGTGATGTGAGGGTTTAGAAGAATTCAGAAAAGCATGGGAAGATTTCTATGAAATGAAGCAAAGTAAAGTATGTAGAACAAGGAGAACAGCATACACAGTGACTACAGCAATGGTCATCACTCAACTGAAATGGCTCTCTCCAAAGTTGCCAGTGACCTCTTAATTGCCAGATTTAATGACCTTTTCTCAGTCATCATGCTTCTTGACCTCTCTGAAGCCTTTGACGCTGTTAATCTTTCTCTTCTCCTTGATATTCTCTTCTCTCTAGTTTTTTGCAACACTTATTTCTTCTGTCTTCTCAGTCTTCTTTGCTGAATCTTCACCCAGGTCAAGCCCACTAACTGTGGGTGTCCCCCAAGACTCTACTCAGATCTCTTTCCCCTTCTCTTCTACACTATTTCACTTAGCAAACTCATCAACTGCCATAGATTCATCTATGGAAATGATTGTCAGATTTACTTAACTGGACCTAACCTGGATGTCCTATAGATGTCTTAAATATCTGTTCAAAAACTGAACTTATTATCTTTCCCCTCAAGTGCTCCTCACTTCCAAACTTTCCTTTTACTGTTGAGGGTGCTAATATCCTTCTAATCACCCCAGCTCACAACGCAGGTGTCAATACTAACTCATCTTCCTTATACCATCTGTTGCCAAATTCTTTCAATTCTACCTTCATAGTATCTCTTGTACTGTATATACCACTTTCTCTTTTCTAACACTGCCAATATCTAGGTACAATATCTAGGTACCTAAACTCTCTTGCCATCCAGGTCATCCTCTACTCAGCTACCAAAATGATCTTCCTAAAGCACAGGTCTGGCCAAGTCACGCACTATTCAATAAACTCCAGTGGCTCCCTATTACCTCTGATATCAAATAAGAAATCCTCTTTTGAGCTTTTAAAGCCCTTGATAATGTGATCCCTTCTTCCCTTTCCAATTTTCTCACACATCAATGCACCTCCATATACTTTATGATTCAGGGACTGTCTCTTCCTTGACATTTCATCTCCTGACTCTGTGACTTTCATTGGTTGTACCCCATGCCTCAAATACTCTCCCTCCTCCCCGTTCTTTCCTCCCTCCTGATTTCCCCAGCTTCCTTCAAGTCTCATCTAAAAGGCAAGAAGCCTTTCCGGGTCCCCCTAAATACTGGTGCCTTCCTTCTGAGATTATTTTCTGTCTACCACATGTTCCATCTACTTCGGTTTGTATGCACATAATGTTGGTAGGTTATTTCTACCATTAGAATGGTAGAGCTCTCTGAGGGCCAGGACTCTTTCACCCCTCTTTTCTTTATATTCTCAGTGTTCAGAACAGGATCTAGTGCATAATTAGACTTTTAATAAAACTTTGTCATCTGACAGCAATAATGTAAGTAAAAACAGCATTAGAACTCTTGCCTGCTGATAACCACTGCTAATGACCTGGAGGTCAGAAAATGTGGCCGAGCTAGACAGACACATTTGCTGTGTTGGTCAGTTTTGCTTGACTGTTCTTATTTATTACAAAGGAAAGATTCTGAATAGTATGGTATAAAAACCTAAAAATATTAATATAATTTTTAAACAACAAAATTAAAACTGCAGGTACAGGAAAAGTCACTATCTGTGACGCATAAGAGGAAGCTGGCAACTTACAGTGCACTAATGAGCTGCTTCCTGACTTTTGCCACAGTTTAAGCCTCCTTCTACTACTTCACTAATTAATTCCTTCACCAAATTGTTTCAATGAGCTCCCAGAGACTTCCCCTGGCCTGCGGCTGAGTCAAAAGCACGTTATATAAACAACTGAACTGAAGAGACAAACCCACTAGACATAGAGTCATTATTTAGGAGTGCAGGGGCTCATGTGCTTAATGTAGGATGAAAATCAAAGTTAGGCCCAGCCAGTGCCTTGGCCATGTCCTGCTACTGTGTGCAAAAGAAGAAGCCTTGTGAATGTCTCATCAGCAGATAAAATCAGGAGTTGGCCAGAATGAAGAGTACACTCTGTGCACAGAAACACTCTGCTGAATACTTGGCCAAATAGGTATTTGATGAAAAAGAATAAATGGCTGCCCTGGAGGGGTTGACACCATCTCAGGCCAAATGTTTGAGATGGTAGGGCTGATTTGATTTATTTCTGTAAATAATAAGGCATTAGGAACATTTTAAAATATCTGTGAGCTTGCAAGTGGGGACACTAAGGACCTTTATTCACACCATTTCTTTGTCTTGGAATGTTGTCCTCTCTCAGCTCCACCTATGCCATGCTTCAAGGCCCAGATTCAGTTTCCCTGGCTCCAAGAAGCCTTTCCTGGTTCCCAGAAGGAACCTCTGCCTCCTCTTTCCTCCCCTAGTACCCTGTGTTGATTCTTACTGACTTTCATGACTTCCTCTAATTTAATGTATATATAGTATGTCAGCTATTATAGCCAAAATGCATTCATTTATTTGTGCAGTCAGGTGGTACTATGAATAGAGTGCCAAGCCTGGAGTCAGGAAGACTCATTTTCCTGAGTTCAAATCTAGCCTCAGACACTTCCTAGTTGTGTGACTCTGGGCAAGTCACTTAACCCTGTTTGCCTCAGTTTCCTCATCTGTAAAATAAACTGGAGAAAGAAATGGCAAACTAGTCCAGTATCTTTGCCAAGAAAACCCCAAATGGTGTCAGGAAGAGTCAGACATGACTGAATGATAACATTTATTCATTTTTAAACTTATTTGTCTTATTCTATGATTTTGTCAGGAGTAAGTCCTGGTGAGGTAATTCCCTTTGTTAGGGCTATCACAAAGGATTGCAAAATTTTTATATATAATATTGAATTTGACCCTCACATGTAGGTATTATAGGTATCATTATTATCTTTTTATAGCTAAAGAATCTCAGGCATAGAAAAAATTTCAAACTTATCTATTGGCAGCTAGGTAGAGTGGAAAGAGTACCAAATTTGTAGTCTAATAGACCTGAGTTCTAATCCTGCCTTAGTTATATGATCTTGGGCAAGTTATTCTACCCCTAATAGCCTCAGTTTCCTTATCTGTAAAATGAAAATAATAAAGTTCCTACCTCACAGGGTTTTTGTGACAATCAAATGAAAAAACATATGTAAAGTGTTCTGCAAACCTTAAAACACTATATATGTACCACTCTTGTTATAGTCACACAACTTGTAAGTATCCTGAAGAAAGATTTGAATTCAAGACTTTCTAGCACCAAATCCAGAACTCTTTCTTCTATACCTCCCTGCCTTTCATATATATGCCTTAGATCCTCTATTAGGCTCTATGTTCCATAAAGTTAGGAATGATGTTCTACTTCTATTAATAATCCTTACCATGTCAGACTTCCTAAGGAAAACTGCCTAACAATGGGTGCTGTAGGTGGCACAGTGGATAGAGCACTGAGCCTGAAGTCAGGAAGACTCATCTTCCTAAGTTCAAATCCAGTCTCATACACTTACTAGCTGTGTGACCCTGGGCAAGTCACTTAACCCTGTTTGCCTCAGTTTCCTCATCTGTAAAATAAACTGGAGAAGGAAACAACAAACCATTCTAGCGATCTTTGCCAAGGAAACCACAAAGTGTCAGACGAGACTGAAAAAAGAACTGAAGAAATGGAATGAAAGGCTTTGGTAGCCAGGAGTATAATAGGAAATAAATTCTTCATTATTACAGTCTTCAAGCAAAGGCTGGATGACCAGTCGTTGGGGGTGTTATACAAGGAATTCATTATTTTGAGTAGAGGTCAGATTACTTATCAAGGCATCCCAACTGGAACTGCTGATGTATGATTCCAGTATTGCCTCATACAAAGTACATGCCCAGGCTGAAGGAATGAAGGGAGGAAGGAATAACAATAAGGAAAATTCATGATAATGAATACATCTCATTACTTCCTTGTCTCCAGTCATAAAGCCACCGTTCAATTATATGTTAATGGCACTCTATGTCATTTGGAGGAAAGGTAATTTATATCCAAAGTATTGGCGTCACTTTTATTTCATAAGAGACACTTCAAAAGCATTGCTGCTAATACCAGCTAGTTGGTCAATCATTCAACAAGCATTTATTAATCACCTATTTTGTATCAGACATTAGTCTAAGCACTTGAGATCTAAGTTCAAAGAATGAAACAATTCCTGCTCACTAGGATCTTACATTCTAATGGAGAAAACAGTAAGCACATATATAAGTAGAGAATAAATACAAATTAATATAAAATAGTTAAATACAAGGCAGTTTAAAAGGGAAGACTCTGGGCAGTACTAGGAAGCAGAGAGACTAAGAGAAAAGTGAAGCGAAATTCAATAAAGAAATGATGGGAGTTCAGAGTTCATGTGGGTAAGGGGAAAAATAGCTTTGACCTGGCCCTGAGGGGTGGGCATGAGGACAGGCAAGAGAGAACTTCTAAGCATGCACTGCCTACTTAGGATCTTAAATATGGAGTTGAAAGACACCTTAGGGGTCATCTCTTCAAAACCCAACATTTTTTTTTAATGTATTCATTTTATTTATTTTTGAGGTTCTACAATCCCTACCATAAAACTTAGATTTTTCCCCCCTACTTACCCCCCACAATCTCCCTCCCTCCCCAAGACTACATACAATTCTATATAGGACCTACACATACACTCCTATTGAATAAATTTTCACTATAGTCATGCTGTGTAGAAGAACTAAAATAAATAGGAGAAATCATATAACAAACCAAAACATAACACACACACACACACACACACACACAAATGATCTGCTACATTCTGTGATTGAATTCCATAGTTCTTTCTCTGAATGTGGAAGGCATTTTGCCTTAGAAGACCATTGGGAATTTTTTTTTTTTATATCCTTGTATTGCTATGAAGATCCAAGTCTACCAGAAAAAACTCTCGCACACTGTGGTCGTTGCTGTACACAGAGTTCTGGTTCTGCTCCCTTCGCTCAGCATCAGATCATATAAGTCTTTCCAGGCCTCTCTGAAGTCTTCATGTTCATCATTTCTTATGGTGCAATAGTATTCCATTATATTCATATACCATAATTTATTCAGCCATTCTCCAATTGATGGGCATCCCCTTGATTTCCAGTTTTGGGCCACTACAAAGAGTGCTGCTATAAATATTTTTGTACATGTGGGAGCCTTTCCCATTTTTATGATCTCTTGGGGATACAGTCCTAGTAGCGATATTGCTGGGTCAAAGGGTATGCACATTTTTGTAGCCCTTTGGGCATAGTTCCAAACTGCTCTCCAGAATGGTTGGATGAGTTCACAGCTCCACCAACAATGAATTAGTGTTCCAATTCTCCCACATCCTCTCCAGCATTTATCATTTTCTTGTTCTGTCATGTTTGCCAATCTTATAGGTGTGATGTGGTACCTCAGAGTTGTTTTGATTTGCATCTCTCTAATCAAAAGTGATTTAGAGCATTTTTTCATATGATTATAGATATCTTTAATTTCTTCCTCTGAAAATTGCTGTTCACATCCTTTGACCATTTATCAATTGGGGAATGACTTGTATTGTTGTACATTTGACTCAGTTCTCTATATATTCTAGAAATGAGGCCTCTGTCCCTGAGATTAGCTATAAAAATTCTTTCCCAATATGCTACATCCCTCCAAATTTTGGTTGCGTTGGGTTTGGTTATGCAAAAACTTTTCAGTTTAATGTAATCAAAATTATCCATCTTGCACTTCATAATGCTTTCTATCTCTTCTTAGTAATTTTAGTAATTTGGTTTTCTTCTTTCTTTTTTTTGATCAGATTAACCAAAGGTTTATCAATTTTATTAGTTTTTTCATAAAACCAACTATTGGTTTTATTTATTAATTCAATAGTTTTCTTTATTTCAATTTTATTAATCTCTCCTTTGGTTTTCAGTATTTCTAATTTGGTATTTACTTGGGGATTTTCAATTTGTTCTTTTTCTAGCTTTTTCAACTGCAAGCCTAAGTCATTGATCTCCTCTTTCTCTATTTTATTTATGTAAGCATTCAGAGATATAAAACTTCCCCTAATAACTGCTTTTGCAGTGTCCCATAAGTTTTGGTACGTTGTCTCACTATTGTCATTCTCTTGAATGAAGTTGTTGATTGTTTCTATGATTTCTTCTTTAACCCAATCCTTCTTTAGAATTAGATTATTTAGTTTCCAATTGATTTTTGGTTTCTCTTTCCATGGCCTTTTATTACATGTAATTTTTAATGCATTATGATCTGAAAAGGATGCATTGATTATCTCTACCTTTCTGCACTGGATTGTGAGATTTTTATGTCCTAGTACATGGTCAATTTTTGTAAATGTTCCATGTACCGCTGAGAAAAAGGTATATTCCTTTCTATTCCCATTTAATTTTCTCCAAAGATCTATCATATCTACCTTATCCAGAGTTTTATTTACCTCCTTAACCTCTTTCTTGTTTATTTTAAGGTTGGATTTATCGAGTTCAGAGAGGGGGAGGTTAAGGTCCCCCACTAGTATAGTTTTGCTATCAATTTCTTCCTTCAACTCCCCCAACCTCTCCTCTAAGAATCTGGATGCTATACCACTTGGAGCATACATGTTTAGTAATGATATTGCTTCATTGTCTATGGTGCCTTTTAGTAGGATATAGTTTCCATCCTTATCCCTTTTGATTAGATCTATTTCTGCTTTTGTTTTGTCTGAGATTAGGATTGCTACTCCTGCCTTTCTTACATGAGCTGAAGCACAATATATTCTGCTCCATCCTTTGACCTTTATCCTATGTGTATCCCCCCGTTTCAAATGTGTTTCTTGTAAGCAGCATATTGTTGGATTATGGCTTTTAATCCATTCTGCTATCCGTCTCCGTTTTATGGGAGAGTTCATCCCATTCACATTCACAGTTATGATTACAATCTGTGTATTTCCCTCCACCCTCTTTCCCACCATTTGTGCTTTTAACTCTCCCGTCTCCCTTCCCCTCCTCAATAGTATTCACTTTTCTCCCCCTCCTCCTGCAGCCTTCCCCTCCTTCTTTTAGCCCCCCTCCCTTTTAGTCCCCTTTACTCTTATTGCTTCTTTCCTCCCTTTTAGCCACCCTCCCCTTTCTTCCCCCTTCCCCTCCTACTACCTATAGAGCTAGTTAGGATTATCTGCTTAAGGTTATTGTTCCCTCCTTTGAACAAATCAGATGAGAGTACCTCTCAAACAATGCTCATCTCCCTCCCCTCCTTCCCTCTACTATGGTTTTGTACTTCTTCCTGTGATATAATTTGCCATTTTCTGCTTCCCCCTTTCCACACCTCCTATTACATTCCCTTCTCATACTTAAATCATATTTTTGCCATGACATCATTTACTTTATGCCCGTTCCCTCTACATATATCCCTTTTATCATAATAGCTGCACAGTTCTCAAGATTAACAGGTATCATCTTCCCTTACAGGGAGGTAAACAGATTGCCCTAATTGAGTTGCAAGTTTTTGTTTTTGTTTTTTCCCCTCTGTTTACCTTTTTATGATTCTCTGGAGACCTGCATTTGAAGATCAAATTGTCTATTGAGTTCTGGTGTTTTGGTCAGGAAGCTCTGGAAATCCCTTATTTTGTTGAATGACTTTCTCCTTGCCTGAAATGTTATGCTGAACTTTGCTGGGTAGTTGATCCTCGGTTGGAGTCCCAACTCCTTTGCCTTACGGAATATTGGGTTCCAATTCTTTCGATCTTTTAATGTAGAAGCTGCAAGGTCCTGTGTGATCCTGACTGTGTGACCTTGATATTTAAATTGTTTCTTTCTGGCTGCTTGTAGTATTTTCTCCTTCACTTGATAGCTCTGGAATTTGGCAACTATATTTCTTGGGGTTTTGAGTTTGGGATCCCTTTCCGGTGGGGAACGGTGGATTCTTTCGATGACTATTTTGCCCTCTGAGTCTAGTACTTCTGGGCAGTTTTCCTTGATGATTTCCTGGAAGATATTGTCCAGACTCTTTTCTTCATCATGGGTTTCTGGCAGGCCAATAATTCTTAGATTTTCTCTCCTGGATCTATTTTCCAGGTCAGTTGTTTTTCCAATTAAATATTTTAGATTTTCTTCCATCTTTTCATTCTTTAGATTTTGTTTGACTGACTCTTGTTGCCTCATTGAGTCATTAGTTTCTACTTGCCCAATTCTAATCTTGATCGTATTGTTTTCTTCAGTTAGCTTTCGCATCTCCTTTTCCATCTGGCCAATTTTTCCCTTTAAGGAGCTATTTTCTCCATTTAATTTTTGTACTTCTTTTTCCATTCGACCAATTTTCCCAGTTAGGTTTTGGGTTTCCTTTTCCATCTGATCAATTTTCCCTATTAGGTTTTGAGTTTCCTTTTCCGTTTGATTAACTCTTCCTTTTAGGGAATTATTCTCTCCAGTTAATTTTTGAACTTCCTTTTCCATTTCTTCAATTTTCTTTTTCAGATTGATGTTCTCATCAGTGAATTCTTTTTTTATGGTTTTAAAATCATTGGCCAGTTTTTCTTTTATATCCTTCTTCAGACGTTCCAGGTAATCTAGTTGTGCTTGCGAGAAATTCATAGTCCCATCTGAGGTTTCAGATGGAAGTACAGTCTCAGCTCTGACCTCTTTGGTGTTTGTGTTTTGGTCCTTATCCCCATAGAAAGATTCTATGGTTTTTTCACTTTTCGTCTGCTTTTTCCGATTCATGATGTTGGCTGAGTGTTGTAGCTTTTGGTTCTTTCAGTCAGAAGATACAGATCTTTTAAGTTGAGTTGATGTTTGTCTAGGCTAAAAGCAGGCTTTTTTTTGTTGTTGTTGTTTCCCAGATCAACCCTGGGTTTAGCTTGATAGGTGTGTGGGAGGTGTGGTCTGGTCTCAAGATATCTCCTCAGCTGGCCTGAGGGAAAGGCAAGGTCCAGGGGGATGGTGATCCCAGCTTCCCTATTGTCTTCCCTTTTCCCCTGGAGGGCTGGGGCACGCCTAGAGGCTAATGCATGTTCCCGCCCCTCCTGGGGCTCGTCTCCCGGGCTGCGGCTTGCTTGGGTCTCAGTGCGAATTTTTCTCTGCCCTGGGTCGTCTGTCCCTCCAGATAGCCTCCACCACGGTGGGAAGAATCCCCCTTTGCCACCTCTCCAGCCTCTGGTGTTATGAGACCACCCGCCCCCTTCTGCTGCTCCCACTGATCCAGGATCAATCTGGGGAAGAATTTTATGGTTCCCTCACGGTCATCGGGGGGGAGGGGAGAGCACTTACTGATCACTCCGGCATCCCAGCTCCTGGATGTTCAAGTAGTGACCCACCGAAGTCCCGTCTTTAGGCTGAAGATTTCAAAGGTTGTTGTGCTGATATCGTTGGCTCGGCCTGGCTTATCTCCTGCTCCGCTGGTCTCGCCCGCCACTCTCGGGCCCCTCGGGTCGCCTCCGCCCTGCCGCGCCGACTGCGCTGCGCTGTGCGCCGGGCTCTTACCCCCGCGGAACAGATCCCTCCCGTGGACCTTCCAGTCCAGCCTGGGCTCCGAATCTGTCAAAGTCCGTCTCCCACTGGATTCTACACCTCCAAAGTCTGGTCAGACTCTCCCCCCAGAAATATCCAAAGGAGTTTTTCCAGGAGCTTAGGTGAGTCGTTGCTTTCACTCCGCCATCTTCTCTATCTCCTCTTTAGTCAAAAATTCTTCCCTTCTACATAAATCTGATAAATAGTATATATTCCTTGCTCCTCCAGTTTGTCCATGGTATCAATCTTTATACTTACACTGTGTACCCATTTGGACTTTATTCTTGTGTATGGTGTCAGGCATGGGTCTGCCACACTGTTATCCAGTTTTCCCAGCAATTTTTGTCGAACAGTGAATTCTTATCCCAGAAGCTGGGGTCCTTGGGTTTATCAAACAGGAGATTGCTATATTCATTGCCTACTGTGTGTTGAGTACCGAGCCTATTCCACTTGTCTACTCTTCTGTTTCTTAGCCAGTACCAAGTGGTTTTGATAATTGCTGCTTTACAATACAATTTGAGATCTGGTAGCCAAACTCCAACATTTTAAAGAAGAGAAAACTGGGGCATCACAACTTCAAGTGACTTGCTCAGGTTATACAAGCTAAAGTGGGGTTTGAATTCAAGTCTTTTGACACTAGAGACTTATGTTGAGTAACATTCTGTTCCCATGGAAGGTATGAGCCAGACTGGGGGGAAGTAGCGCTATTGTTTTAAGATCCTATTTAAAGCAGTAAGCTGAGTGAAGCAGGTTTAAGTAATTAGACCATGTACCTTCTTACAATTCATCAAATTGTAACTCAAGATTTCCTCATACTGCTATAAGGTCCTTATATGTACCCTGGCTGGTTGAATCTGCATAGTACTGAAGAGACCCTGTCAGGGGAAATGAATGGTGTGAAGGGAAGAGTAGACTGGGGGTCAGGAAAAGCTACAAGAACGGACACAGTTGATCAAACATTCATTTCAGAAATGTGCAGTGTGTTTTGTTTTACTTAACCATACTTATTTGTTGCAAGGGGAGGGTTTTTTTTTTGTAGGGGAGGGGAGAGAATTATTGGGAAGTGATAGTGATGTAGAAAAGAGAATTTCCATATGGAATCCCTTACACAAACATCCAGGACCCAGAGGGAAGGGAGTTGGAGATCATGGCTTCGTGGGAACAGAGACAACAGGACTCCTCCCTCAGACTACAACCAGCATCTCTAGCATCCAAGCCATCATGATGACTGTGGCAAAAGAAAATTCAAGTATACAGATGCAGAGGAACCAGAGACAATTTCAGAAAAATTCTGAAATGACATCTGTCCCACGGACTGGTCAATCTCATGGATCAGTCAACCTCATAAACCGATCAATCCCACAGAACAGTCAACATCTTCAATTGTTGCCATAGGGGAATGGTTCTTGTGCTCTGCAGAGTAGGTGTGGTTTATGCCCATGCCTGACTGAAAGGGATTTACCAAGTAGCAGCAGCAGCAGCAGCAGCAGCAGCAGCAGCAGCAGCAGCAGAAGCACCTAACATGAAATTGTGCTTACTATGTGCCAGGCATTGTGCTAAGTACTTTACAATTTTTATCTCATTTGAGCCTCACAACAGCCCTGGGAGGCAGATGCTATTATCCTCCCCATTTTAGAGATGAAAAAACTGAGGCAAACAGATTAAGTGACTTGTCCAGGGTCACATAGCTAGTGTTTGAGGTTGAATATGAACTGAAATTTTCCTGACTCCAGATCCAGTGCTCTATCCATCTAACCCATGTAACTTTACCTATATAACCTTAATCAGGTGACTTTGCCTTTTAGGGCCTCAGTTTCCCCATCTTTGGATAGGATATGTTGAACTATATGAGCTTTAAAGTCTCTTCCAGAGCTGTTCAAAAAGCTCCAGCAGCTTCCCATGGCCTTGAAGATAAAATGTAACTTCTGATTGGTGTTTAGAGGTCATGATAATTCAAGTCCAGACTACCTTTCCAGGCTGATTACCCATTACTCTTTCTTACTCACACTATGCTCTAGCCAAATTGGCCAGCTTGAATTTGCCTACGTGTGACATTCTCTCTCTTGCCTCTGATTTTGCACTGCCATCTCCTGTACCTGGAATGTTTTTCTTCCTTTCCTTCACCTCCTGGATCTTGGAGGTTCCCTTTAGCTTAAGAGTCACCTCCTTCAAGAGGTTTTGTTCTCTCAATTTTTAATACTCCTCACATGCAACCCCCCATGAGCTTATTTTGAATAGATCCTGTACTTATTTATTTGTGGAACTATTGTATCCCCAGGTAGAATGTGAAGTTCTTGGGAGTAGAGATTTTCTTTTTTTTTTTTTGTATCCCCAGCACCAAACACAGTGCTTGGCACATAGTAGGCACTTATTATATCCTTGTTGATTGTTTAATTCATTGGTTCTAGCTCTAAATCCTATGATCTTTCAGAGTCAAGAGTTCTGTATTATAATCCTAAGTATGTGACCTTAGTTAAGTCATTTACCATCTCCTAGAGTTAATTTCCAAGTTATGAATGTCCAGTGTTGCCACCATAGCCACCTTTCTTTTCAGATAGAGAGACAGAAACATAGTTAACACTGAATCTCATCTTTGCCTCTTGGGTTTTAGTCAAGACTCATCTCAAGAACCACCTTCTGTGTGAAATCTTTCCTGGTTCCCCTCACCCCGTCTCCACAGCTTCCCGTGTCTTTATCCTCAGGGTTATCTCATTCTATTTTCAGTGTGTCTTGTATGTAGCCACATGTGCGTATGTTGTGTTGCCCAGACAAACTGAGACTTGGGAAAGACCTTAGTTTAAAAAGGCCAAGGTTTCCCACTGCATCCAGGATCATCGCCAGTCCTCTTAACCTATGTCTTGCCACTGGACTCTGATGACTCTGAAGGAGACTCTGAGGCTGATGACCTTCCACAGCTCTGCCCCATTTAAATCCAGTTCACTTGCAAGTCAAGACCTCATCCTCCTGAAGTCATTGGTCCTCTTAGAGAGTAATGGAGGAACAACAGTCTTGCCCAATAGATATGTTTCTTGAAAATAGAAACTCTTTCACTTTTATCTGTGCATGCCCAGTGTCTAGCATAGAAGCCTGATTAATAAATGTGTTTCGATTGATTTACAGCTTCATATTGCTTGTGGGGGCATTGTAGCATGACAAGCCACGAACTCTGACCAGCCCAGTCATCCAGGAACACCCACATACACCATAATAATGACACAACGGAAAGAGACCTAAAGTCAATGCTGTGGGAACTGCCCTAGGTCATGTCTCCCAGCCTCCACAGATCTGGCAGAACCAAATGCTCCCCAGCACTCTCTTGGCTAGCAAGGCTGGTCTTTGTTTATCTTTACACCTCTCAGACTGTCTAGGACTCCAGATAATCATCTACTCCCTTCTTCAGCTGTTGCAGAGAACGCTACCATCCCTCCCCTTGTCTATCTTGAGCAGTGGGTGTCTCAAGGCACTCTCTATCATCTAGTTCTACAAGGCCCCCAATATCCTCATATCTAGGCCTCAGTTTCCTCACCTGTAAAATCCAGTATAAGGAGAGTTCCAACCAGTCTATCTTTAAAGTCTCTTCCATTTCTCACATACTATGGTTTTATCATTGCCGAAATAATAAGTTAGGGGGTGAGGCTGGGCATGTTAGGCATAAAATGGTTTGGTTTTTCAGAGATTCAATAAGATAACAGAAAGGTCATGTCACACCACTACCTCCCCTATGCCAGTGATCAGGCCCTAGGCTTCTCCTGGTGCTAGTGCTTCAATGGTACAGGACAGTATGGCAGCCTAAAGATACCCAACTGTCTCTGTTTTAATATACAGAGGACTTTTCAGGCCCTGCTGATTCTTCAACACCCTTTTATTTCCCTTCCTCAAAATAACAACAACATATGTTTGTCTAATGTTTTATAGCTTGTGTTTATGTAAGATTGAGAGCTGGAAGGGACCACAGTGGCTACTGAATACAGCTCCCTTAATTTGCAGATGAAGAAACTGAGACTGAAAGAGGTTAAGGGACTTGTCTAGAGTCATTGTTGTTCATGACCCCATTTCATTTTACAGGTGAGGAAACTGAGGTGAACAGGATTAAGTGACTTGCCTAGGGTCACACAGCTAGTAAGTGTCTGAGGTCTTATTTGAACTCATGAAGATAAGTCTTCCTGATTTCAAGTCCAGTGCTTTATCCACTAGGCCACCCAGCTGCTCCTGGCTAGAACCAGTAAAAGTCAGAGGCTAAATCTATACTCAGACCTTCCTGAGGCCAAAGTCAGAGCACCATCCAGAAGCATTTTTATGGCTACAAAGCACTTCATACATAGATGGCATAAGAGAGGCATTATGGCACAGCAGAAAGTGTCTGGTGCCTCTAGAGTTTGAGGAACTGGATTAAAATCCTGCCTGTTATACTCACTATACTTAGGTGACCTCAGGTAAATTTCTTAACCTTCTGGGCTTCAGTTTCATAATCTCTAAAAGAATAGGATTAGATTAGATGGCCTCTCATGTTCTTTCCAACTCAGGCTCTATGATCCTATGATCTCCTTGGATCCTCGCCACAACTCTTGAAGGTAGGTAGCATAGTATCCTCATCTTTGTTTTACAGATTAAAAAAACCTGAGTTCAAAGGGGTACTTGACATCCTTGGGGCTACCTATTCAGTAAGTGGCAGAGAGACAGGCTTTTGACTTTAAGTTCATCATTCTTTTAGTCTTACTATACAGACTTTTTCCAATTTCTTTCATCAGTTATTTCACACGATCTAAGTATTGGTCCTCTCCCCAAATGTACCCCTCCCATTTTACTCTCAAAATTAGATGTACTCAAGAGTTAGCTTTTTCAACAGACCATCATCAGCCAAGTGACTAGCAGAGGGCAGAGTCCAGGAGTTTTTGCTTCTCTAAATTATGGCTTGGTCTCTGACTGTACCTCTAGCTCTAGGGTCAAGGGCTAGATCCAGAATTCTTTTTTTTAATAGCATTTTATTTTTTCCAATTACATGTAAAAACAATTTTTAAGGCAATCTGGGCTAAGTGACTTGCCCAGGATCACACAGCTCATAAGAGTCTGAGGCCAGATTTGATTGCAGAGCCAGTACTCTATCTAGCTGCCCCTTAATGTTCACTTTTTAAAATTTTGAGTTCCAAATTTTTCTCCCTCCCTTCTCCCTTCCTAAAATAGCAAGCAATTTTATATAGGTTACATATGTGCTATCATGTAAAACATATTTCCATATTAGTCATGTTATAAAAGAAGAAACCAAAAGAAAAAACACAAAAAAATACAGAAAGTGAAAATAGCATGCTTTGATCTGCATTAAGACTCCGTCAGTTCTTTCTCTGGAGGTGGAGAGCATTTTCCATCATGAGTCCTTTGAAATTGTCTTGGTAGAGTCAGAATTCTTGACGATCCTGCCCCACAGCTGGAATCCCACAGCTCTCACAGAATTCCCGCCATCTCTTGGGTTGAGAGATTATACCACAGGCTCTCCAAGGCTGGGAGCTCCAAGATCTGCTAATGTACTGAGCTCAGACTGAGTCAGGGCAGGCTGGGGAGAAAGGGATTGAGACAATAATCAATCATCTAACATCTATTTTCTTGTTCAGTCATTTCAGTCATGTTTGTTTCTTCATGACCCCATTTGGGGTTTTCTTAGCAAAGAAATTGGAGTGGTTTGTCATTTCCTTCTTCAGTTCATATTATAGATGAGGAAGTAAAGGCAAACAAGGTTAAGTGACTTGCCCAAGGTCACACAGCTAGTAAGTATCTGAGGTCAGATTCCTGACTCTAGGCCCTGCATTCTATCCACTGTGCCCCATTGCTGCCCTAACATTTCCTTAGATTTACTTAAAATAAAGTTTACTTAAGCCACAGCATGGAAAGGATACAGCAGTGGATATAACAGTCATTCATTTGGATGCTGCTCACCTGCTTTTGCATTTGCTGCGGTGGCATGTCCTGATGGGCAGTATGGGTCAAGCTTGGTGAACCTCAGGCTCCTTTTGAGCTAATGGACTTTGGAAACCGGGAAGCTAAATCAAAAGTTTAAGCTTCAGTCCCTTGGCTCAGTTAAGTCTTCAGGATCATTTCATTACATTTTAGTGGGGGGAAATAGCCTATCCTGTGTGGAAAGTACATTAGTAAATGGTGTTCCTATCATAAAATGCAACTGAAATGTGTTTCTGCCCCAGGGTAGCCAGTAGAGGTCTCAGGGGAGAAACTTAGCCCTTGCAAAGGCTTTCCTTCCAGAGTTCATGTGGGTAAGGGGAAAAACAGTTTTGTATATACAAGATTCCCTATGGCCTTATATTCATTATAGAAGAGAATATGCACATGTATCCCCTTATACAAACATCCCAGCACATGACACACACCCATTCTTTACTTGGTTGTTCTTTAGTCTGTGCTCAACTTTCTCTTTTGAGGAAAAAGGGTACCCTTTAAACAGGGCATCTGTTATCACACTTTCTATGCCCAGCACAAAAGGACGGCTCTGCCCCACAACAGCCCAAGTCAACTAAACCAATTCCAATCACTGAGATTCAATCACATCCCCATTGAGACATGAATGAATAGTGGGCTCCAGTAGATATTTCTGTATCTCTATGAAGATAGATAATTGAAGAGTCAAAGAAAGGCTTCCCTCGCTGTAAGTTCATCAGACTATTGGAGACCTCCTCCAATCAACCCTCTAATTTAATATTTATGTTACATGCTAAAGGTAATTTAGGGAAAAATAAATATTTCATACTTATTTTGAGGACTCCTGAATGCAATCTGTGAGCTTCTCCAGACAGAAGAAAATATTTGTCATATTATTTATTTTAATGTACAAGTGTAAATAGAAATAAGAAATATTAGACACCTGAGCTGTAAGTTGCCATAAAGTTCCTGTAATCAGCTGATCAATAATCCTTTATACCATGAAATAAAAGACTTTCTCCATTGAAGCCATGCCATCATTAACAGTGATTTAAATTTGTACCATGCTACTTATTCCCCCTTTGGGTGACAATGAAGAGCTGTTTTCTCAGCCATTGATACTTTCTGAACAGACTCAGGACCGACCCATTGTTTATCATCATTTGCATTTCCCCAACCAGGAATGTTTTGTATCAAAAGACAATAAGCATGGAAGGATAAAGAAAAGTAAAACAGAAAGGGGAGCAAGGACACTTGTCTCATGCTAGCAGCCTTGATTCTTGTGGAATCTCTTTTATCTTCCTGTCAGAAATAGATGTCTCCGTGGCATTTCTCAGGATGATTGCAGTGGGGCTAGGCCGGTACATGGTGTCATAGCAGCCATTTAATCTTGGCCATAACAAAAGGGGGATGGTGGTAAGTGATGCCACAGCTTGTGTGGGAAACAACCAAACGCTTGGCTATAGATGTTTCAGAAGAGTGGAACAGGGGTGTGTGTGTTCTTCCTTTGTTGCTGAAGAAGACCATGCCATCAGAGAAATGATGACATGACTTGCACTTGTCTTTGTTTTGAGTGAGGGAGGGCTGTGCAGGTTACCAGCCTCACTCCTCCTCCAGGGCCATCTGAATCCAGTGACCAGATATTCATCAGGATGACTGGAGATGACCCAGGATGAGGCAATTGGGGTTAAGTGACTTGCCCAAGGTCACACAGCTAGTGAGTGTCAAGTGTCTGAGGTAAGATTTGAACTCAGGTCCTCTTGACTCCTGTACTGGTGCTCTATCCACTGCACCACCTAGCTGCCCCAGAACAGGGGTAGGCATGCAAAGGACCACTTGCCCCCAAAGGATTATAATGTTCTGACTGATTTCCTTGTAGATTTCATTGTTCACTCTGTTAACTGTATAAAGCTTCAGAGGCAACAGGGCATAGACAGTATGGGACTGGACTCCAGATACTTTCATTTGAATCTGCCTCAGCTATCAGCTGTATGATGGCAGGTAAATCATTTAACTTCTCAGAGCCTCAGTTTTCTGATTTGTGAAAATGGATATGATAATAATACTTTTACTACCCATCTCACAGAGTTATTCTGAGGACAGTGCTTTGCAAACCTTAAAATGGCCTATAAATGTAAGTCGTTATTATGCACTAAACAGCAACATGAAAAATACCTAAAATATCATTAATTGTCTACATAGGTTATATAAGGTGCCAATTACGTGCACAAAATATATCCTCTCTTTTCATCAGTTTTTCAAGATTTCTAAATTGTCCATACTCAATATGCAATATGCAGCATCATATTCCCCTGAACATTAGGCAACAGTACAATAGTTCCAGGCATATGGGCCCTGCCTGGAATTAATCAGACAACCTCCCCAGGGCTGACTGGCAAAATTCCCGTGAAGCTAGGCCATTATGCTGTCTCTGCAGGTCCTGTTGCTGGTTTCTGCCCTTCCCCTCCCCTTTCATTCAAACCATTATGGCAAAATGAGAAGAATATCGGCTGGAAGTCAGGAGATCTGGTTCTGGTCCCATTTCTGGGACTATAAGACCATGTGCAACTTGGGCTTTCTCAGCCTTAGTTTTCTTATCTGAAAAGGTGGGGATTGGGCCAGGTGAGATCTCTAGTTCTCATATATTTTTTTATCTATGAACACCCAAAAAATTGTCATAGACTACAGAGCAGGGGGATCAGTTGCCCTTTGGAGTGGATCCACACTTGCTCCTTGCCTTTAAGAAATTTACAATTTAAAAATATTAGGATCTCAAGGAATCCTCCCTATGGCAAGGAGGACAGGATTTTGGAGAAAAGATATAGAGTTCTGTTTTGGTCATGTTTGAGATGCCTACAAAACATTAATTTCAGGATATTCAGAAGACAGTTAGTGATTTGAGGAGTGAAGCTCAGGAGAGAGACTAAGTCTAGAAATACACGTCTTGAAATGGCCTGCGTGGAGAATGTCAAAGAACTGCCCCGATAGTCTTTCCCTTCTTGGGAGCTAATAAGGTTTTGAGTAATCTAATTGTTTCCATATCTACTCATGGTTCTTGTGAATTTTCTTTTTTTTAATCTTTTTATTTTTTATGAGGCAAACTGAAGATTGTACCATGTCTGATACCCACGTTGCACCTTGAGTACTTGTACCAGGTCTGAGGAACTTTTTTACCTATATTTTTGGAAAATTAAATATAAGCTATACAATGGGTATATTAGCTTTTCCTGAATTAGCTCTACGTGGTCCCAAGAGAAAAACAGACCCTCTTTGGTTCAACCCACAGTGTTGGACCCTGGTCTGCATGAGCCCAAGAGTTATGGGGAGAGGCAAAGTGCCATTCCTGAACCACAGATTAAATAGAGAACAGAGGTTAGAAATGATCAGACATAGTATTCAGAGTTTTTTCCTAGTATAAACTTGAAAAAAATATATTTTTCATAATGGATAGAGATGGCAAATAATTCAATTCAACAAGAATTTATACAGTGCCTACTCTATACCGGGCATTTTTCCAGGTGTTGGTAATATAGTTACAAAAATGTAACCGTTCTCGGCTTCAAGGAGCTTATATCCTACTGGGAGAAAAGAACAGGTACATATATTAAAATGAAACTATGTACAAAATGAACTAATGTTGGGGAGGCAGGATGCATTAATAATTGGTAGAAAGAGAGGTAGGAGCTGGTACTTGAGCTGAGCTCTGAATGCAGATGGGGATTCCAGGAAGCAGAAGGAAGGAGAGAGAACATCCCAGGAAGGGGGTTGGGGGGGGGATGTCTGACTCAAAGACAGGGAGGCAAGAGATGGAATGTTGTAGAATATATTAAGGAATATTGGGGTACCAGGTTTGGAGGAGAGGCCAGAGATGTGAGTAAAGGAGATTGTGGCTTGTTGATTTCTGCTCCATAAACTGTCACTTAACTTTCAGAAGCAAACTCATAATCATCCTGTCTAATACATGATGGTGTCAACTGCATCTGGGAAGGAGTGTGGAGGGAAAAACACCAGCCTTAGACTCTAATTAAGCCCATGATAACTCTCTAAATTTTATTGAGTAAATAATTATCTCTGTGGGCTTAACAAAAAGACAAAACAAACCATGATATTCATTAGTCATGCCACTGAGGTAAAGTTTAAATATAGGTTTTAAATGTGAGATTTTATCCAATGAGTCAGAATACAAATGGATCTTCCTAAAGGGTGAGTGGATACCTTTAAAAAAAAAAACATCAAATTGAGTTTTGGGTTTTTATGGACTATTGGATGGCACGTGTTTGTTTTGGGGGGATTTATTGTTTGGTTTTTAAAAAATCTATTTCCAAATGGAAGTTTCTAAAGGTTCTAGGAGCAGAGCCATTTAGGTTTGTGATGGTGATAGATGGAAGAATTGGGCACCTAGGACAATAGGAAAGGCAACCTGGTGTGCTCTTCATAGGCCCCCTTCACAAAAAGATGCTGAGGCTTCTCAGAACAAATAGGAAAGCAGATAAGTCACTTTTTGGACAAAGTATCTGCTTTCCTACCCTTCCAAAGTAGGCGAGTAAGGCCTTGGGACAAAATAAAAATAGAAGTTGTGGAGGGCCAGTGTGATCCAGAGGGTTGGCCTTCAAGAGCAGAAGAAAAGGTAAACAATATTGTTGTTGTTTAATCTGCATAAAAATATGCCACATGTCCAGAGCCCCTCTGTGTGGAGGGGGGGGGCAGAGCAAGAATTATAGCGGGGAATGGGGACAGGATAGGCATCTATTGCAATCTCAGCACAAGAGCAAGATTACATCTTTGTCTAATTAGAAAAGAAAAGGAAACAGAAAAGAAAAGAAAAGAAAAGAAAAGAAAAGAAAAGAAAAGAAAAGAAAAGAAAAGAAAAGGAATAGGGTCATCTTCTAGAAGGCCAAAAACTGACGTCAGGTTTTTGCAGTTGACGTATGACTGTGTTTAATTTCCTCATGTGTTCCATACACACTTGGCTTTTCACATTAAAAGCATCTTGGCTTGATGTGGACAGGTGCTTTGGGATTAAACGAGAGGAATTCAGCCTTAGTCTTCCACAAATGTGGGAGGGATAGTGAGGAGGCAGTGGCTGGTGGGGGATGTACCTTAGGATCCAGTAGAAAGAGAATGGAGGTGAAGTCAGACTCTGAATATGAAAGGATAGATATTTCCTCTTTAGGCAGGAACCTGTTTGATCTGAGGCATTGACCTGTAGGTGGGAAAGGCCCTCCTTTTGTTGTTTAGGTAGGAATTCAGTAGAGTTCCCTCTATAACATGCATAGGAAATGAGACCAGTAGTGTGACTCACTCTCCCTGAAGAATCCTATTGTATATTATTTCTGTTACTTTTTTGGCCTAATTTCCTGTGGGGGAACAGGATGGGGTGAGGGAAATGCATAAGAACACTGTGTTTCTTTCATCTTAGGATAGAGAGAGGGACTATACCTAAGACTGCATTGGTATAGGGAACTCTCAGAGGTGGAAACTCCCCATACCAATGCAGGTTGGTACCCTCTCTGCAACTAGGAGAGTTGCCTAAAGTATTAAGAGGTTATGCGATGTGTCTAGGATCACCTTGCCATAAGATATCAGAGGCCGAATTTGAATTATGTCCTTCATTTTAGTAATCTTTTTTCCATTATATAATGCAGATGGAGAAGCAGAGCACCAGAGCTAGAAATTCCATAGTAGACGGGAAATGATTGAGGACTGAATTGTAGTTAGCCTGGGAATTGGGGTGCTAGATGCTAATGATCATCTGAGCTTTTGGTGATTCACAGTCTTTTTTGCTGGTAGAAGGTTTTGCCTTGATACTGATGGATGCTGATTGATCAGGGTGGTGGTTGTGGATGGTTGGGATCACTGTGGCAATTTCTTAAAATAAGACAGCAATGAAGTTTGCTGCTATTGACTCTTCCTTTCCCTTGAACCCTTAGAGGCCACAGTAGGGTTATTAACTGGCTTAATTTCAATATTGTTGTGTCAAGGGAATAGAGAGGCCAGAGGAGAGAGAGAGAGAGAGTTGAAGCAGTCAAAATACATACATTTATTGATTAAATTTTCTGTCTTATATGAGTGAGGCTTGTGGCCCCCCAAAACAACTAAAATACTAACATCAAAGATCACTGATCACAGATCACCATAACAGATATAATAATGATGAAAAAGTTTGAAGTATTGTAAAAATTACCAAAATGTGATATGAGAACATGTTGTTGGAAAAATGGCACCAATAGACTTGTTCAATGCAGCGTTGCCACAAACCTTCAATTTGTAAAAGAAAAGAAAAAACCCAGTATCTGTGAAAAGCAATAAAGGGAAACACAATAAAATGAGTTTTACTAATGCTCTCAAAACTTCAGGAAATCTAAGGTTTCATTCATTAGCAGAGAAATTGAAAATTATAAATGTCAAATTTCATTCAAGAATTTTTTATAAACTGGACAAATCATAAAATCATATATCTTAGACATCTGAAATTAGCAGGGACCTTTTAGATGCTCTACAGTAGTTCAGCCGCTTTGTTTAACACCTAGGAAACCAAAGCCCAGAGAGAGGAATGACTTACCCAAACTGATACAAAGTCAGTATGAGAACCTAAGTCTCCTGGACTTTGCCATGCCACAGCAGCCAGCCTAGAGCACTGGGCTGAAAGTGCTGATTTCACTGTGAATGAGTCAGTCTTTTACCCTAGACATCTTTACCTATTAAAGTGGAAATATAAGATGCATCCTCCTATCCCTCACAGAAATAGAATAACTGTAGTGGTCCAAAGTCAAAATATGTGGGATTTTGCCAGAGAATAATTCCATGATAATAATAAAACATTAAATTTGCTTAGTGTTCTACCCATTTTTGATAGTCTTTTCTCCTAACCCCAGGGGAGAGCCTTCAAAGCATCAAAGGGTTTATCCCTGGTAAAGTAACACCTTTAGATCCCAGGTGTCAACTACGGAGATGTTGTTGATCCTGAGAGTTTGGCTGAAAAATACCCAGGAATCAACAATACTCAGAGACCTAAACTGACCTTCAACTAACTCCAGGAGCTCTCCCTGCAATGGTTATGAACAGAGTATCACCCCTAAGGAAGCAGATCTGAGATCTGCTGGGAGACTGTTTCCTGAACATCCTTCCTAGGGAGATCTGGCTGGTCTGGGGAATCCACTACTTTCCAAGACCAGTGAGGAGGTGGTTAAGCCAGGTGGCCCAAGTACTTGAGAAGGAAGCTAGCTCAGCCAATCTTTCCACAGCATAGATCAGAGGAAGGGAGAGAGGAAGAGGAAATGGCTGTTGGATGCCTGATAGGCACTTCCTAGGAAATATTGACTTTCACGGTTGTGGCCATGCATGCACCTAGGAGGAGATGGAGAACTTGGAGCCTGCTCCAAGGAAGCTGACCAGGAATGTGATGATGGAGAGAGCCTGGAACTTTGGCAGCCTCTCCTGTAACTCAGAATTTGCCTGTCTTTGCTTAGATTTTGAATCATGACACAGTCTCTGATGTGTTAAGCTGACATTTTGGGGACTGGATTTGGGGAACCAGGCATCAGTGATTCCTAAGGTTATGGCTTCAGAGCTGGAAGGGACCTTAGACATCATCTAGTCCAATGACTTCATTTTACAGAGTAGGAGACATGGCCCATAGATAACTTAACAAAATAGCCAAGAAAGGTTTTAATATCCTCTTTAGAATGTAAGTTCCCTGAAGTCGAGACTTTTGGTTTTATTTTCATACTCCCAATGCTTGGCATTCTGCTTGGCACAAACTAGACACTTAATAAGTACTTATCAATCGATTGATTTCTCAAATGCCTTTATATACATTATCTCACCTGATCCTTCCCCAAACCTGTGAGGGAACTGAGGCAGACATAATTATATCCGTATTTTAAAATGAGCTCACCGGAGCTTATAGACTTGCCAAGACCACACAGCAAGTAGCAGTAAAAGCCAAGATTGATCCCCGTCTTGTAACTCCCCATCCCATGCTTCTGGATTCTTTTCCGGTCACCATCCAGCAAATCAAGGCAGTTGACATGATAAAGAAAACACATTATGACAATAAATGGCTTTATTTACCAGCAAATACCACTGGCAAACCTTAAGGGGAAATAAACACCTTGACTTATTACTGTTTCTACATAATAAATAAAATATTGATTTACGTTCAGCATAGTTTGTGAGTGATGGCATGAAGATAAACCGCCTATTTTTGCCAATGGTATAGAATATTGCAAAAATTTACCATTTTCAGCTATTTTAAATTCTGAAACAAAAGAAAATATCTTTGACCACAAAAAGGATAAAGGGATAGAGTGAAAAAAAGTGAAAAGGATTTGGAATTAAAGGACCTTAGTCATTAGAAAATGGGCACCTTGAGGTCAGTGACTGTGCCTGTCTTTGTATCCCCCAGTGCCCAGAACACAGTAGGTGCTTAAGAAATGCTTGTTGACCTAGATTTGAATTCTAATTCTTCTACTTACTACCTTTATGATTACGGACAAGTAATTTTCCATGTCTGGGCCTCATTTTCTTCATCTTCAAAATGAGGGAGTTGGACCTGCTAGCCACTGGAGACCTTGAGCTCTAGATTTATGATTCTATGAAAAAACTGAAGGGATTATATTGAGTGATCTCTAAGTTCACTTTTAGTTCTAAGTCCCATGATTGGATGATTATAACAAAAAGGGAATTTATTTTATAGCTGAGTAGTCTGTAATATATACATGTATGTGTGCATATAGATATGTATATAGATATAGATAGACACATATCAGCAACATAGACCTTGCCTGTGAGTGTAATAGATAGGAATTAAATAGGGACAGATTTAGGGACATCCAACCCAAAACATGTCTCCTGGAAAAGGATATTCCATCTTTTCAGATGTCTTTTTTTATAGTTTTCCCCATTAAAATATTAAAAGGGAATGGCATTAAATCATTAACACTTTAAAGTAAACAATTAGATTTTAGGAATTCAAATAGGATTAGAATGCAGAGATCATCTATTCTAACTTCCTCATTTCATATTTTAGATACCATAGGAGGTACTCTGAGTTTGGTATTGTACTAATAAAAATGTTGTTGTTTGCCCTTTGTTTTTGAAGAAGACCAATTGCATCAAGAGGTAATGTCTTGACTTGCACATGAATTGAATTTAGCTGAGATAGAGCTGCACAAATCCTTTAGCCTCATTCTGTCTTCCAGAGTCATCAAAGTTCAATGGTGAAACAAAAGTCAGGATGACTGGTGATGGCCCGGGATGCAATGGATGACCTTGGCATCTTTGGTGTCTGACCACGTTCTAAGCACTCCATGGTGCCTTCTTCAGCCACTGTCACAGCCATTGGAACAAACTGTTCTCATGTAGCCATTCTATTCAAAGAAGCTTTCACAGTTTGGGGAAGACATCCTTCTGACTCACCAGTGGGTTTGAAGCCTATTGGTTCCCCAGTGTGAACTGTGTGAATTGTGCTTGGGGTTCTTTCCAAGTGAGTGGGATATCAGTGAGAGATTCTCTTAACAAATGATTTCTGGTCCCCTTTGGACAGAGAATAAATTCCATGCACTAGTGAATAAGCATCAAAGTTCTTGGTGTTTTCTTGGTGGTTCAGAATACTTTCAGGCTGCCTTCTTTCCCTCCTTTCCCCTAACCTTCTTTCCTAGGCTCCTCCCCATTCCCCTGAAGAGTCACTGTGTGTTCAGGGGATGCAAATTAATTCTAGTTTTAAAGAGATTTGGTTGGAACCTGCGATGTCATCAGTTTAGAAGATTACAAATGAGCAAACTGTCTCCGCAGAAGTGTATCAGCTCTTGCTCTGAAACTATAGTTTTAGAGTAGCCAGAGACATGGAGAAGTAAAGTAACTTGTCCAGGTTCATGTAGCCAGGATGTAGCTATCAAAGACAAGACTCGATCCCAGGTCAGCTCTCAATCAACTGCTCCACTCAGTAGCATCTATATGTGCTTTCCTTTGGTATATACTAATACACTAAACAAAATACAATTAGGAAAATAAATCTGTTGTATTAAACATATTTTGCATTCTAAATTAAAATCTAAATGATTTTTATATTATTTGGTTTAAGAATCACCATTTTCTTATTCATTATCAAGAATAAGTTGATTGGACTATAAAACTAGCTCCATAGACATTACCTAGTCCATGAACCCTTTTCACCTTACTCGTTGATACGTATCCTTTGATCCAGTGACACTGGCCTCCTGGCTTTTCCACATACAAGACATTCCATCTCTCAGTTCTAGGTATTTTCTCTGCCTGTTCCCATTGTCCGGAATATTCTTCTTCCTCTGCTCCACCTATTGACCTCCCTGATTTCCTTTGAGTCCCAACTAAAATCCCTTCTACAAAAAACCTTCCTAACCTCTCTTAATTTTAGTACCTTCCCTCTGTTTATTTCCTGTTTATCCTGTATATAGCTTGCTTTGTATATGTTTGTTTGCCTGTCTCTCCCATTAGATTATAAACTCCTTGAGGGCAGGGGTTGTCTTTGACCACTTTTTGTATTCCCAACTAACACTTTGAACAGTTCCTGGAACATAGTAGGTGCTTAATAAATGTTTATTGAATTGAATTGTTTAGCCTGGAAAGCAGAATTTCTGACTGAAAGTGAGAAAGCCCTGAGCCAGGAAAGGTAGACTGAAGACAGACAATGAAAGTGAAACGGGGGAGCTGTTAATGTTATCCAGGAGACAAGAGGAAGCCACTGAACCTCATTCCTCCCTAAAGTAGGCTGCCACTAAGACCCTTAGCCAACCGTCCGTGGTCCCCTCTACCCCATACGGTTCCCCTCTAATTATTTTGACTCCCCATCATTGTTCCAGACATTATTTTCCCTGTGGTTCCTGGCAGTGTGGGACAACATTCTTCTCATCATACTCGATGTTTCCCTGTCCACCTGCCCATCTGGCTGAGTCACAAATTTAGCTTCTGTCGCTGTTGGCATGTGCATCCAGCACATGGTTGCTGGGGGAAGGCAGAGAAGTAAGGAAGGAGCAGGACTTTGCTTTTTTTAGGTGGGGAAAGGAGCTTTCACTGGACTCACTCACTTCTGGGGGGAGGGAGAGGGGCACAAAATTGTTTTCCCTCCCATCTTCTCTTAACTTCTTTTCCTGATCTTTTGCTCCTTTCAGACCCCCTTTGCTTCCCTCTTTCTACTTAGCGCAGAAAATACTAAATTCATGGGTATTGAGTTCTCTCCTCTCCCTAAAAATGGGGGTTTATGTAATCATCTTTTTTCTAACCTCCAAAGGTTTTGAGGACTATAGTAATATTTTCCATTTTGATCTTTCTCCCTTTCTATGAGCTCTAGAACTTGTCAGGCAACAAACTGCTCATAACTCTGCTGGGCTACATTCATTTTCAATTATGTTCCCTGAAAAGGACTGAGAGAGGGTCAGGTAATGCAAAGGGAAGGGAGTATCCATTTCCATCTCTGTTATCATTAAAGCCTCCCTTATATTTTCGCAAAATTTATTAGGGATTCATTGTGATCCATGTAGATGCATGCCCTCAAACTGATTTTTCTTATCACTAAACAATATGAACTTGGGAGATGGCTCAGCATAAGTTAGGATATGCAGTTGGGGGAACTGAGAAAAAGTTCTCTGATATTTCAGAATTGCACAGTATAGCCTCCCACTGGAAAAATAAAAGTTTATGATATGGATAAGTTAGGCTTTATTTGTTCTACCACAAGATTCACATATATGTGTGTGTATATGTGTGTGTATGTGTGTGTGTGTGTTTTAAATAAGTCCTTCTACAGATTTCCAAAATGGGAAGAGACATATTATTTCATTGGTATGGGGAACTTCCAAGTGAGTAACTCCCTCTACCAGGCAGGTCAGCACCTCTCTGCAACTGATAGTCCTTGAGAGCGCTGAGAAATTGAGAAATTAAGTGACTTGTTCAGGGTCACATAGACAATATTTGTCAAAGGAGGAATCTGAACCCAGATCTTCCGAGTCCTGAGACAGTTCCCTATCCATAATGCTACACTTGATTATAAGCTCCTGGAAGTCAAAGATCACCCACCTTAAGCATCTTGGTACTCACTGAACCCAGTACTATGCCTTGCACATTACAGATGCTGAATTAAATAATAGTTAATTAATTGATTACAATTTTCTTCATAACCCCATTTGGAGTTTTCTTGGCAAAGATATTGAAGTGGTTTGTTATTTCTTTCTCCAATTCATTTTACAGATGAGGAACTGAGGCAAACAGGGTTAAGTGACTTGCCCAGGGTCACTCAGCTAGTAAATGCCTAAGGCCAGATTTGAATTCAGGAAGATGAGTCTTTTGTCTCTCAACCCCCTGTTCTGTGCACTGTGGCACCACCTAGCAGTCTCAACAGCTCACTAAACCCAGCACTATAATTTACACATTGAAGATGTTCAGTTAAATTATTTAATGACAATTTTCTTTAATCAAATCAGGCTCATATGAAGCTCAAGTTGATTATTTTCCTATTTCTTTTTATATTTTTATTTCCCTTTTCTTTGAAACTTAAGTTCTGTAAAATGAAAGACTTAGACTTCTTGATCTCTAAGTTCCTTTGGGGGTGGGAGTGGGAAAGTAGCAAGATAGCGCAATGGTTAGTACTGGACTTGGGGTCAGGAAGACCTGAGTTCAAATCTGACCTCAGACACTTACTAGCTATATGACTCTGGGCCAGTAACTCTTGCTTGCCTCAATTTACTCATCTATAAAATGAGATGGAGAAGGAAATGGTAAACTATTCCAATATCTTTGCCAAGAAAACCCCAAAAGGGGTCATGAATACTTGGATATAACTGAAAAATAATTAGATACCAGAAGGTCCCCTTGTAGCTCTAAAGTCTATGAGCCAACTAGGCTTTCTTCTCCCAGGCTAACATTTTATCTTCATTTTTTTATGACCTTTCTCTCATTATTCTTGCTTACTTTTCCTCATAAGGTGTCTTCTTTTGACCTATACATGGTAAATAGAATATTGGTGGTAAAACTTCATCAGTCACCATCCCCAAGGCTGCTGCCAGCCCTGGTTTGGAGTGGTTGGGCCCAAGGCCCAGTGGGCTGTTTGGCTCTCCTCCCATCTCCTGCCAGTTGAGAGCTATTTATATCAAATTAGGAAAACAGGGATAAGCTCTGTGGTGATAATTCACAGCTTTACAGTGTATTTCATTTCAAAGGAATTTACACATGATACCCCCAGAGGAAATGCTGCCCCAGTGACCCAGGGGGAAATCCTCACATCCTTGGGATATGTCAGGGGTTGGTCCCAGTATTGCCCATACAGCTAATGAGACCTCTTTCTGAAGCATTAGGAACAGCTTGGCCCATGGAAAGGTGGCTAACACTTCATCAACTAGCACTTTCTTTGAAACTGGTGTATGAAACCATTGTTCAGGGAAATCCAAATGCTCAACGATGACTTGAGGCTTTGGGTTACCAAACAAAATTTTATTAAGAAACTGGTTACCGATCACAGGGGTGGAGCCAAGATGGCGGACTAGAAAGACACACTTACGCAGGGTCCTCCCCACAGCCCATAAAATACCTGTAGAGAGGGACTCTCAACAAATTCTGGAGCAGCTGAAGTGGAGAACACAGAGTGGAGGAGATTTCCAGCCCATGGTGACCTGAAAGGCCCACGGAAACATCGGTTGAGCCAGACACAGAGCCAAGCGCAGGCCTAGCCCAGCCTTAGCCCAGTGGAGTGGCGCAATGAGACTCTGGGAGGAGAACACCTCAGGGACGGAATCTCCAGTCGCAGCAGCGGGCCCTCAGATCCCTCGGCCCACAGGCGCCAAAAGGTCAGTGATGGGGTTTAATCAGCAGGCCAGAAAGGGAGAAGGGCTTTCCCACAGCTCCAGCACCAGGCAGCAGCCACAGAACCTGCACAGCAGCCTCTAGGGAAGCTCCATTGTTGGAGTGTAAAAACCCTTGGGGGCACGGAAGAGCTGAGTCTTGCCTCCACCCTGGGTGGAAGCCCTGGCCAGGCTGGTCTTTGTCTCACACTGAATGGCGGCCCTGCCCATTCAGCTTATCTGAAAATCAGCCCCCAGTGCTGACTTGAGAACTGGAGGCCAAGTGGCTGTGGAGAGGTATCTGCTAAAATTCTGGGCATAAAAATCCCTCTCTGCATCCAGAAGAGTACATGTTTGATTGTGCCATGTTGGAGGAACTGAGATCTCACAGATTCCCAGACTATACCCTACTCTTGACAAAGGACCCAAAAGTCAAGTAACTGGTTAGGAAAATGCCCAAAATAGGGGAAAAAAATAAGACTATAGAAGGTTACTTTCTTGGTGAACAGATATCTTCTCCCATACTTTCAGATGAGGAAGAACAATGCTTACCATCAGGGAAAGACACAGAAGTCAGGGCTTCTGTATCCCAAACATCCAAAATAAATATTCAATGGGCTCAGGCCATGGAAGAGCTCAAAAAGGATTTTAAAAATCAAGTTAGAGAGGTGGAGGAAAAACTGGGAAGAGAAATGAGACAGATACAAGAAAAGCATGAAAAGCAGGTCAACACCTTGCTAAAGGAGACCTAAAAAAAATGCTGAAGGAAATAACACCTTGAAAAATAGGCTAACTCAATTGGCAAAAGAGGTTCAAAAAGCCAATGAGGAGAAGAATGCTTTAAAAAGCAGAATTAGCCAAATGGAAAAGGAGGTTCAAAAGCTCGCTGAGGAAAATAGTTCTTTCAAAATTGGAATGGAACAGATTGGGGCTAATGACTTTATGAGAAACCAAGAAATCACAAAACAAAACCAAAAGAATGAAAAAATGGAAGATAATGTGAAATATCTCATTGGAAAAACAACTGACCTGAAAAATAGATCCAGGAGAGACAATTTAAAAATTATGGGATTACCTGAAAGCCATGATCAAAAAAAGAGCCTAGACATCATCTTTCATGAAATTATCAAGGAAAACTGCCCTGATATTCTAGAACCAGAGAGCAAAATAAGTATTCAAGGAATCCACCGATCACCGCCTGAAAGACATCCAAAAAGAGAAACTCCTGGAACATTGTGGCCAAATTCCAGAGTTCCCAGGTCAAGGAGAAAATATTGCAAGCAGCTAGAAAGAAACATTTCAAGTATTGTGGAAATACAATCAGGATAACACAAGATCTAGCAGCTTCTACATTAAGGGATCGAAGGGCATGGAATAGGATATTCCAGAAGTCAAAGGAACTAGGACTAAAACCAAGAATCACCTACCCAGCAAAACTGAGTATAATACTTCAGGGGAAAAAATGGTCTTTCAAGGAAATAGAGGACTTTCAAGCATTCTTGATGAAAAGACCAGAGCTGAAAAGAAAATTTGGCTTTCAAACACAAGAATGAAGAGAAACATGAAAAGGTGAATAGCAAAGAGAAGTCATAAGGGACTTACTAAAGTTGAACTGTTTACATTCCTACATGGAAAGAAAATATTTGTAACTCTTGAAACTTTTCAGTATCTGGGTAGTGGGTAGGATTACACACACACACACACACACACACACACACACACACACACACAGCACAGAGTTAATTATAGGATGGGATCATATCTTTAAAAAATGAAATTAAGGGGTGAGAGAGAAATATATTGGGAGGAGAAAGGGAGAAATGGAATGGGGCAAATTATCTTTCATAAAAGACGCAAGCATAAGACTTTTTAGTGGAGGGAAAAAGAGGGGAGGTGAGAGAAAAACATGAAGTTTACTCTCATCACATTCCATTAAAGGAAGGAATAAAATGCACACTCATTTTGATATGAAAACCTATCCTACAATACAGGAAAGTGGAGGAGAAGGGGATAAGCAGGATGGGGGGGGGATGATGGAAGGGAGGGCAATGGGAGGAGGGAGCAATTTGAAGTCAATACTCTTGGGGAGGGACAGGATCAAAAGAGAGAATAGAAGCAATGGGGGGCAGGATAGGATGGAGGGAAATATAGTTAGTCTTATACAACACAACTATTATGGAAGTCATTTGCAAAACTACACAGATATGGCCTATACTGAATTGCCTGCCTTCTAAAGGGAATGGGTGGGGAGGGAGGGATGAAGAGAAGTTGGAATTCAAAGTTATAGGAACAACTGCCGAGTATTGTTCTTACTACTAGGAAATAAGAAATACAGGTAATGGGGTATAGAAAGTTATCTGGCCCTACAGGACAAAAGAGAAGATGGGGACAAGGGAAGGGAGGGATGTTAGAAGAGAGGGCAGATTGGTGATAGGGGCAATTAGAATGCTTGACGTTTTGGGGTGGGGGAGGGGAGAAATGGAGAGAAAATTTGGAACCCAAAATTTTGTGAAAATGAATGCTAAAAGTTAAATAAATTAATTAAAAAAAAAAGAGAGAGAAAAAGAAACTGGTTACCGGGCAAGCATTGAGGGTGGAAAGATTAAAATTATAGTTCTGACCTCTACCTCTTAGAAAACCTCATTGACCTCAAAGTTTAGTTCAAATGCCACCTGCTAGAAGAGATCTTTCCTCAGGCCCACCAACTCAAATCATTACCTTGTATTTATTTCCTATATACATTTGTACATCCATTATCTCTTCTGATAGACTATAGTAAATTCCTTGAGGGCAGAAATGATTCCATTTTTTGTCTTTTCATGGCCTCGCTTGGACCACAATGACTAACACATAGTAGGCACTTAAATGTTTATTGATTGATTGACTTACAATCTATAGGATATTGAGAGTGGAGATAGTACAGGAACACTGAGGACTACAATGCAAGGTCTAAAATGACGAGAACAAAGAAGAGATTCTCTTAAGGAAGAAGAGAAGACTGAGAGAGAGAGAGATCAGAGTAGGCTACATGGAAGAAGTGGCAGCTGAGGTGAGACTTGAAGATGCTGAAAGGCTTAGATGAAAATGTACATTCTAGGTGGTGGCAGATACAAAAGTGCATATGTAGGAGATGCCATGTTAAATTTGGGGAATAGCTAGTAATCCAGTTGGACTGGAATTGTTCAGTTGTTTTAAGTCATGTCTGACTCTTCACAACCCCCACTTTGGGGTTTTCTTGGCAAAGATACTGCAGCAGTTTGCCATTTCCTTCTTCAGTTCATTTTACAGATAAGGAGACTGAGGCAAACATGGTTAAGTGACACAGCAAGCAACTGCTGGAGGCCGTATTTGAGCTCATGAAGGCCTGGCACTCTTATCTACTGTGCCATCTAGAGAGTAGAGTCAATAAATAGGGAATAATGCAGACTAAGTCTGGAAAGGAGAAATGGAGCCAGATTATCAAGGGCTTTAAGTATAAGACTGAAGAGTTTTCATTTTATCCAAGAGGCAAAAGGGAGCCACGGAAGGTTTTTGAGCAAGAGAGTGAGATGGCCATGCCTTGGCCTTAGGAAGATTCTTTTTGGCAACTCTGTGGAGGATGGATTACAGAAGGGAGAACAAGAAGCAAAGAGACTAATTAATTATGAAGTTATTGTTTTTGCTCAGTCATTGTTCAGTTCTGCCATCTCGTTGGGATCCCATTTGGGGTTTTCCAGCCATTTCCTTCTCTAGCTCATTTTACAGATGAGGAAACTGAGGCAAACTGGGTTAAGTGATTTGCCCAGGGTCATACAACTAGTAACTTTCTGAGGCCAAATCTGAACTCAGATTTTCCTGACCCCGGGACCTGCTCTTACTTCACCATGCTACCTTGTAGCCCTATGAAGTTATTATAAGAGCTCAGATGAGAAATAAGAAAGTCCTGAATTAGGGTGGTGGCTTTGTAAATGGAAAGAAGAGAATAAATGCAAGAAATGGTGTGGCGATGGCACACACATGATGGCAATACTACCTGGCACTTGATTCTACCTGGGAGTAAGGCATGAGAAATAGTCAAGGGTCACTCTAAGGTTTTGATGGGAAGATGGTCGTGTCCTTGACTAGGACGTCAGGAGAAGGGGATGATTTAAAAGGGAAATTAAAGATGAGTGAATTTTGGATTCACTGAGCACCAGGAAAGGAAGGTGCTGGTGGGCAGGTAGGCAGAAATGGCCAGCAGGCATTTTTGGAGGTGTGGGTGTGGGCTTTCTGGGTAGAGACTAGGGAGGTGATGGACAGTTGCTGAGTCATGCTTCTCAGAACTGCACAGCTCAGTGCATTTTGAAGCTTCTAGGAGAGGTGATGACCAACCTCTATACTTGCAGCCCTGACATGTGGGCTCCTATAGCTTTCAGGGAGAAAGGACATTCCCCCTCTGGATGATTTACTGCCATTGATTTAGCATCTAGACTGCAATTCATCATCTCCCATTGTTACCTCCAAAATAATTCTGTTAAAACCAATGTTTCATTGTTAGTCACAGCCTGGAAATTAATGACAAGGTCTGCCAGTACCCTGGCAACACTTTAACTCAATTAACAAATTAGTGGGAGCCTACAGGCCTAGAACCTGGAAGAAATTGGGGCAACTCTAAATGGGCATCAGGTTGCAAATTAGTGGGGAGTAAGAATTTTAAGTGTAATTAAAAAAAAATTGATAGTCAAACCATGCTTTACATAGACTCCTGTCACTTGACTCCAAGTATACCAGTTGTGTGATCCTGGTCATAATGGGAAAAACTGGAGAAAATAGTATGGGCTGGCAAAAATGTGTAATGGAAATGTTTCTATACCTCTGTCTGAAATTCTGTCCCTGTGACAGAGCTACATCACTGAGAACAGAGGGCTTATAGTGTCTGTGACAGCCTTTTTAAAAGGGGATTTCTACAGGAAGGTACTAGCAAGGTACATGTTGATAGATCACTGAGGAGATGCAGGTCTCTGCAGGTGCAGATGGTAAGTGAAGCTGTAATGAGGGATCTCTGCACCTAAGTCAAGTACCTCGAGTCATATCCAGGGCAGGCAGGGTGAAGCTCAGGTTGGAAGACCAGGGCCAGTGAGGAGTTCACTCCAGCCCACCATCTGGTAGCTTCATACTTGCGCTAATTATTCTTGCTAATTAGGTGCTAAACTCTGTGCTTCTGAAGGATGGCAAAGACTGTTCATATTCTCTAAATCTGGAAAAAGTCCTAGTGATGCCCTAGTTATGGCTCTGGGGTCCATTGGTCTCCAAAAACAGGTTTGAGACACCTGTACAGCAGGCTCTGCTGGTAAGTGGACCCTTTTCTCACTCATGAAGGAAGTTAACTAGGTTGCCTGGTTGGATGAGAAGACCTTTTCCATCAAACACTTTATAAACAAAAGCTTCATTTGGTCCCTTGCTCTCTTCCATTACTCCACTATGTAGTCATTGGTGGAGTCTTTCTCTTCAATATCACCTAACTTTCTTTTTTTAGTATTAAGGTTGACAATATTTTAGGAGTTTCTTTTATCTGTGGGTCACACATACAAAGTAGTTAAAGAAGGTACAGAATAAAAGATTAAGGCAGACTGAAGAGAGCTACCTCCCTGTGGTTGGGGGAGTAAGGAGGGATAGAGCAGAAATCTCTGACTCAGAAGTCAGCAGACAGGGCTTAGACTCCATCGCTGAAACTTACTACCTGTTTGACTTCAGTCAAGTCCCTTAAGCTCCCTGCGCCTCAGTTTCTACACCTATAAAAGGTGATGGTGGGATTTGATAACCCCTAAGGTTGAGACCAACCCTATGTGATCCCTTTTGGGAAGAATAAGCAGCCATTAGTGTTGAGTAGTTTCAGGGACTCTAGGAAGGACCCCTGCTGCCATCTGTTCAAATGACATTGAAAGTTCCTTTCACAAGGACAGAGCCCAGCTCATGCCAAAAGTCTAGGAATGAGATGCAAATGCCCCTGAGGGTTGTACACATCACTGAGTCCATTGCGTACTCTGAATGACTGTGAGATCCTTTGCAGAGAAAGGTTTTGACAGGAGAGGAGGCTCTGGGATCCTGAACTAGGGAGAAACAGCTGCCAGGTAGGGACTGAAGACAGACTTTGCCTGCTCCCCAATTTTGCCTGGGATAATGACTTATCCTTGCTTATGAGAAACTGACATCTACATCTGATTCCAATTTCTGAATAATTGAACCTCCTGGCACAGGTCAATAGTTAAACATGCCAGGCCATTTGGCACCCTGCTTCTCTACCCTTTGTGACTTGTATTCCTGGTGGAGACTCAGAATCGTACCTAGCACAGGGCAGCCAGGGTTTTGACCCAGGCTGCCTTCAAGAGGGTGACACTTCCTCTTGGTAGGATGTAAGGTAACCAGGTGCACAGTGGACAGAGCACTAGGACTGGAGTCAGGAAGATCTGAGTTCAAATCTAGTCTCAGACACTTATGAACTGTGTGACTCTGGGCAAATTCTTTAGCCTGTATTTACTTCAGTTTCCTTAACAGTGAAATGGGAATATAACAATAGTGATGCTTCCCAGGATTGTTGTGACAACTCAGTGAGGTAATATTTGTAAAATGGCACCATGCCTGACATAATAGGCACTATGTAAATGCTAAGTATGGTTATTATTAAATCAGAATGTCATCTCTGTCCACTAAACTGTTTCTTTCCCCTTTGATTTTTGACCTCTCACTGCTATCATTTTATTCCCCTTTATATAAAAGAAAATCTGCTGAAGAGAAATCCTTGTTGTGTGGGAAATGCTATTGTAAACAGAGATTTTTGGGAAAAGTTTAGATCTGAGTATATTTAGAAAGAAATATCCTTCACACAAAAGAGCAGGGAAGATGGAGGAAATGGCTGACTCTGAATGAGTCACAAACACAATGGAAGTGGACTAGATAGTACAGTTATCCCTTCCACATTTCATCTTTCCCCATTGCAGTTTCAATACATAATAGGTTGGCATAAGATTAAATGGGAATTTCAAAAAATATATTGTATTTTCATCCAATTACATGTTAAAACAATTTCTTAACTTCCCTGCCTTCCCCCCTCCCTGAGATGGTAAGCAATTAGATATAGGTTACACGTGTATAATTATGTAAATTATGTGATTATGTAAAACATGCAATTATGTAAAACATTCCCATATTAGCCATTTTGTACAAGAAGACTCAAATAAAAGAAAAAAAGAAAGTGAAAATAGCATACTTCAATATATATTCAAACAATATCAGTTCTTTTTCTGGAGGTAGATACTATGCATTAGTCCTTTGGAATTGTCTTGAATCATTGTTTACTGAGAATAACTAAGTCAGTCACAGTTCTTCACTGACCAATATTGCTGTTACTGTGAACAATGTTCTCCTGGTTTTGTTCATTTCACCACGCATCAGTTCATGTAGATCTTTCCAGGTTTTTCTGAAATCATCTTGATTGTCATTTCTTATAGTACAATAATATTCTATTACAATCACACATCCCACCTTGTTTAGCCATTCCTTAATCAATGAGAATCCCTCCAATTTCCAATTCTTAGCCACCACAAAAAGAGCTGCTATAAATATTTTTGTACAAATCAGTCCTTTTCCATTTTTTGGATGTCTTTGGGATATAGACCTAGAAGTGATATTGCTGAATTAAAGGAGATACACAGTCTTATAGTCCTTTGGGCATAGTTTGAAATTGCTTTCCAGAATGATTGTATCAGTCCATAGTTCCAAGAATAGTGCATTAGTGTCTGTTTTGCCACAACCCCTCCAACATCCAACATTTCCCTTTTTTGTCACATTAGCCATTCTGACAAGGATGAGGTGGCACCTCTGAGTTGTTTTAATCTGCATTTCTCTAATCAGGAGTGATTTAGAGTATTTTTTCATATGATTCTAGATAGCTTCAATTTCTTTGTCTGAAAATTGCCTTTCATATTTTTTGACCATTAAATAGGAATTTGAGGGGAGTTTTGCAGAAGTTACAGATGACATTCGAAGACCAACAGATGACCCAGAGCCTAGGACCAAATACTTAACCCAAATTTTACAATAAGGTACTGTAAACACCTCATTAAAGAAAAAGAAAAAAATTCAGACTTCCTCTCTGCTATGAAGGGAGAGCCAAAAGTTTTACACAGATTTTTCAGATAGCTTGGGAGGGTGACAGTGGTTGGGGGGGAACAGAGGGGAAGGATGCCCCAAACACCCAAGATATGGAAGAGATAATTGTACTCCCCAAATTCAGCTCAAGTTTCATAAACCAGAGAGAGTTGTCAAGCAGCAAGAGGCTAATAACATAAATGATTAATTGATCCCCAGAAATAATAGAAATAAGTCCTTGAGTCAAGACCTTGGGATGGGAAGGATCTATATTACTACAGATAGTCCTGGAAAACCTTTAATCTAGCTTCTGGCCTCTTTCACTTTTGGGTGAACTTTTGCATCTAAGAAGTACCATACTCTTTACATGTACCAGCCCCAGTGGGATCAGCAGAGGAGGTAGATCTCTTAATTACATGTTCATACTGGTAATTTTGTAGTAGGAAAGAACTGGAAATAAAGTAGGTGCTGGTTGACTGGAGAATGACTAAACAATTTATTCCTGTAATTACTGCTCTGTGAGAAACAATGAATACGAAGAATTCCAAGAAATTTGGGGAGACTTTTTTGAACTGATACAAAGTCAATTAATAACCAGGAAGACAAGTTACACAATGATTATAGCCCTCACTCTAGAGGTGCTAGTCCTTCCCAAACACCCCATAAACCCAGTAGAATGTACACTGGTTCTAGAGTCAGAAAACAGAAGGCTTGAAGTTCCTGATCTGACACTCATTAACTGTGTGACAGTGGGCAAGTCAGTCAGTCTCTCTGACTCTCAGTTTTCTCATTTGTAAAATGCAAATAGTTCACAGAGCTGATGGGAGGAAAGTACTTCAAAAACCTAAAACCTTTAGTTATTTATATTTATATAAATTATATTATAAATTATTTATATCATTTGTATTTAGTTATGAGGAAACTCAGGGAGCAAAGAGGGATTGTAACAGACCTATTGTAACAAAAGTGGACAAGGGTATTAAGAAGGGAGGGGTGAAAGGAT
Organism: Notamacropus eugenii; assembly: GCF_028372415.1. NCBI lineage: Eukaryota > Metazoa > Chordata > Mammalia > Diprotodontia > Macropodidae > Notamacropus > Notamacropus eugenii. Next base: position 394,631,045 of record NC_092875.1, read on the forward strand.
GGGAAAAAAGGACCATCTACTTAATTTCAGAGTCCCTAAAGGTTTTACAAAGGACTTTTGGGGTGGTGAAATTTGGAGGACTTAGGAGATGATGGAGTTGTGATGCATCATCAATGAGTTTTAGGATATTGAGGCAGATGCTGTGGAGGCACCCAGAGAGGTCAAGACTTAAGACATGCTTACTTTTAGAGGTTGGGATGGGATGATACCATGTGGGTACAATAGAAAGACCACTGGATTTGGAGTCCAGAGAGAACTCAGTTCAAATCCTGGCACTGTTGCTTACTATCTATCATATAATAAGAACTCAATAAATGATTGTTGACTGGTTTAATATCTCTGGGCTTCAGTTTCCTAAATTGTAAAGTGAAGAAGTTAGGGCAAAAAAAACTTTCAGTTCTCTTCCTTCGTGAAATCTAACGATCCTCTGCCTGGAAATTGAGATCATCAGTATCTTTTCTAATGGAAATTACATTTGATGAGGATGTTACTACAGAAGTTCAGAGTTGGAAGGGACCTCAGAGGCCATCAAGTTCAACTCATAACTGAACAAAACTCTTCTCCATCATGCTAGACAAGTGGTTGTCCAGTCTTTGCTAGAATATCTCCAGTGAGAAGAAACCTATTTTCTCCCAAGGCAACTCGTTATAGTAGCGGGAAGCTCTACATCTTGGGAAATGCTTCCTTATGTCCAGCCAAATCTACCTCTTTGCCATAACCCATTGCTCTAATAAGTCAGAATCCCTCCTCCATTTGATGGTCCTTCAAGTACTTGAAGATGGTTCTCAGGTTCCCCCTAAGTTTTGCTCCAGACTAACTGTATCCATTTCCTTCCACCAGTCCACATATGATATGAAGTCCAGGCCCTTCCTTATCCTAGGCCTGGACACTCTCTCCAGCTCATCAACGTCCAATCTGAACTACAGCACCCAGAGCAGAACACAATATACTAGACATGGCTTGACCACACAAGAGTAAAGCTAAGCAGTTGGCCCTTTACTCTGAGATGCTCTTAAAATAGCCTAAATTAGTTTTCTAGACTGCCACATCCCATTAGAATTACTGTATCTCTTTAGCAGTGGAGAGCATGATATGGTTACTACCACTACAATCCAAGGTGCATGGTTATTGTGTTAATAGTTAGGGTCTAGAAAGGGAGGGATAAGGGAGAAGATCCAAACTCCCCTCGGATTCTGGGCTCTTTTGCGCCAGGAAGGAGACAACAAATGAAAGTGAGCTGGAGCGATAAAGGTTTGTTCTCCAGAGCATGGAGAGGTAAGGAAATTTCTATGGACTATACAGGGTCCAAAAGGGATATTGAAGTTAACTTCACTGAAGTATCTACTGTCATGTAACCTGGAGACTCTCCAGCAGTATATAGCCATTAAATGAGCTTGGTCCTGGTCATTCCAGTTTCCTGTGAGAGAAACCAAAGCAAAACTTAGAAAGAGTGGCATCGCCAACAGGGCCTCTCTGTTACATGGGTAGACATAGGAGAAAACAGAGAGGAGTGCGAATCTTGTCCCACCCACACATAAACCCATGATAGTCATTTAGCTCCATCAAGGCTGACCTACCCCCATAGTGCCCTGTGACTCTAAATAATTTCTCCACCTGATCCCTGAACCTGAAATTGCGCTATGAAAGATTTATCTTTTGTCTTAAAGCTTTGATGTCTCTCGAAATCCACATAGAGGGAAGTTATTCTTTACCAGCCACATAAACTTCTGTATCAATGAGTTTAGAGTGGGGGAGGAGATGTGAAATTCAGAGACTTCTCAGAATAAGCTTTTCAAATTATTAAAATAAAATACATAGGATTAGAAAGGAAACCAATTTTATTGAAATACAATCATCAAAAATAAAACTAAAGTTCACAGACCCCAGGTTAAGAATCCCTGGTTTAGAGCCTTTCTTATCAGCAGGATTTCTTAGGAACAGAGCACAAAGACATTGGGCCCCTGAGGAAGAATATGTTAGTCAGTCAATAAATTTTTATTTAGTATGTATCATGTTCCAGACACTGTGTTAAGTTCTGGGGAATATGTGTGTGTGTGTGTGTGTGTGTGTGTGTGTGTGAATTCCTATTTTATATGCACAGTATTGTATACATAGTTCTTAAAGCCTACACTGTTACCCATTAGAATTAAGAATTTAAGCTTCTTGAGGGTAAGGACTGCTTTCACTTTTTTTTCCTCCAGGGCTTAGCACATAGTAAGAGCTAATGATCACTTGCTGATTGATCGATCGATTGATTGATTGTATGAATTGGGCAGTAGGGGTGGGGCATCAAAGGTAAACTTCATCTGAACCATTTGGTGAGGGCTCAGGTAGGCTACAGGGTGATATAACTTCCCTTCTGTCTTAGAGGTGAAAAGGATTGGGGAGGGAAGTAGAGAAAGTGAAAGGCATGTTAGATATCATAGCATCTCCACGGTGGTTGATCTAGATGCCAAGAATAATAAGCATGAATACTCAGGACAAGATGGTCCCCACTATGCCTGCACAGGCATATCTCATCTTGTTAGCAACAAGCATATCAAGAGAGATCTATCAGAGTGGGTTTGACATCCCTTCCCTGGCTGCTAGTCCAGCCCTAGCATCGGCTTCTTAGCTTAGGGTTTTTTGACTAGCTTGGGGCTCCAGTATCAGTGACCTAAGGCAGTCACTCTCCCAGAGGAATAGGGACACACCTTCACTCAACAACTCTGCTGGCATAGAACAGTACTTCTTCCTTCTCTGTTCTATTTTTATTACTCCTGACACACTGTTGCAAGGAGGAACAACTTGTAAAATTGAAGAGGAAGGGAAAGAATTATCAATTTTAATCTGTTTAATGTAACATAATGGAAAAATTCATCTCTTAGCAGATATTTGAAAACCATTCTAAAGGATTATACTTTTCTTCCTGGAACTTGGTGACTGAAAACACTTGACAAGGTTTTCAGATATGTTTGCATCTTTGAAATTCTTGGCAGGGGAAATGTGGCACATTTTAAATATGGTCTTTTTATTTCATTTTTTTCTCAATTATGTATAAAAACAATTTTTAACATTCATTTTGAAAAATTGTGGGTTCTAAATTCTTTACCCCCCTCCCTCTCCCCTCCTTGAGAAGGCAAGCAATTTGATATAGATTATCCATGTGCAGTCATGCAAAACATAGTTCCCTATTAGCCATCTTGCAAAAGAAAGATAAAAAATTTTTAAAATAAGAAAAATAAAGTATAAATAGTAGGTTTTGATCTGCATTCAGACTCTATCACTTCTTTCTCTGAAGGCAGATAGAATTTTTCATTCTAAGTTGTTCAGTACTGTCTTAGATCACTGTATTGCTGAGAATAGCTAAGTCATTCACAGTTGGCCATGATACAATATTTCTGTCACTGTGAACAGTGGTCTGGTTCTGCTCACTTCACTTTACATCAGTTAATATAAGTCTTTTCAGGTTGTTCTGGAAGAATCTTGCTTGTCATCTCTTATAGCACAATAATATTCCATCACAATCATATACTACAATATGTTTAGCCATTCCCCAATTGATGGGCATCTCCTCAGTTTCCAATTCTTTGCCACCACACATATACAAACAAACCTGCTATAAATATTTTTGTACATATAGGTCCTTTTCCTTTCTCTTTGCTCTCTTTGAGATATAGACCTATTAATGGTATTACTGGGTCAAAGGGTATACACAGTTTTATAACCCCTTGGGCATAGTTCCAATTTGTCCTACAGAATGATTGGATCAGTTCACAATTCCACCAATAGTGCATTAATGTTCCAATTTTTCTATATCCCCTCTAATACTTATCATTTTCCTTTCCTGTCATATTAGCCAATTGGATAGGTATGAGGTCAGAGTTGTTTTAATTTGTGTTTCTCTAATCAATAATGATTTAGAGAATTTTTTTCACGTAACTATAGATAGCTTATAGGCACTAGGTGCCCATACTAGGTGGCACAGTGGATAGAGTTCTGAGCCTGGAGTCAGAAACACCCATCTTCCTGAGTTAAATCAGACATTTACTGGCTATGTGATACGGAGCAAGTCACTTAATCTTGTTTGCCTCAGTTTTCTCATCTGTAAAACGAACTGGAAAAGGAAAAGACACGACCACTCCAGTATCTTTGCCAAGAAAACCCCAAACGAGATCAGAAGAGTTGAACACAAGTGAAAAAGTGGCTGATTAGATAGCTTTGAGTTCTTCTGGAAACTGCCTCTTCATATCCTTTGATCATTTATCAATTGAGAAATGACTTGTGTTCTTGTACATTTGACTCAGTTCTCTATATATCTGAGGAATAAGAACTTTATCAAAGAAACTTCCTGTAAAATTTGTCCCCCATTTCCTTACTTTTCTTCTAGTTGTGGCTGCTTTAATTTTGTTTGTGTAAAACCTTTTTCATTTAATGCATTTAAAATTATCCATTTCATATCCTGTAATGCTCCCTTTCTCTTGTTTGGTCATAAATTCTTTCCTTATCCATACATCTGACAGGTAAAATATTCCATGCTCCCCTACTTTACTTATGATATTACCCTTTATGTCTAAATCATGTACCTATTTTGACCTTATCTTGGTACATCGTATGAGAAGTTGGCCTCTATTTAGTTTCTGTCAAACTGCTTCCCAGTATTTTTTCCCCAAAACCTTGAATCTTAACATTACTATTGTGTATTGTGTAGCTAATCTGTTCCACTGATCCACCTTTCTACTTCTTAGTCAGTACAAGATTGTTTTGATGACTGCTTTGTAATACAATAATAAGATCTTTAAAAGACTCTTCATTGAAGAGGGACTTCCTGAGATGGCATAAGAAAGGAAAGAAATCAGGAGGGATTGTCACTGTTTCCAGGTATCAGCATTATGCAAATTCACTGCAGCAATGAAAGGAAAATAAACTTCCCACACACACACCCCCCACACACAAAGGAGTCTCAAACTGGATTTACTCTTTATTGTTACCAACTATATCAATGCAGCATTTCATCTACTAGGAGAATTTTGGCACGTATTTTGAAAATGGTAAGTGAAGAAACATCCCTCTTTCCTCTGTGCAGTGAGCCAGAGAATTGTTAGGACAGAATGTTATGTACATTTTCAGATGCAGCTACTGTGTCAAGCTTTTTTGCAATGATTGTCTTTTCTTTCTTACAAGGAAGGATTCAGTGTATATGGAGGGGTATATTTTCATAAATGACCATGAGATAAAGACAATAAATCAATAAAACTTTAAAATAAAATTAAGTGAGGAGAGCCATCTATCTGTGTAGTCACAAGCAGTAGAAGGTGAGGAAGGGAAGTAATGAGGCTCAGAAAGTTGAGGATACTAGAAGACAGAGTTAGGGTGAAGCAGAGGCAGAGCCAGAGGCAGAGCCAGTCCATCATCCAGAACCTGGTCTGACCCTTTGGTCATGCTCGCAGATGTTTGCTCCTCACTACCAGCTTGGGTTTGCACTCTGAGACTGGCAAATGAAAGTTAATTCACTGAATTTGAGAGGATTGTAATTACTAAGAGAATAGAAATTGCTTCCTTAACATCTTTCTCTTTCTCTGATTTCCTTTAGAAAGGATTCCCTAGTACCTGGTGTATGTATGTCCCATCCTCCTCCTGCTCATGCTGCATCCACACAAACCCTGACCCAGACTTATGCCTTCATCAACAGGATTGTACTATGTGTATGGGACCTGGGGCTGAGGTGCACTGTTAAAGGACAGGTAATGCAGCTCTGTATGTGCCCAACTATTGCAATTCATTCAGCTTCATCTTTCCTACTGAAGGTCCCTCTGATGATTAATGAGAACAAACTGTAAAAAAAGGATTTCCCCAATTTTATCAAACCAAGCAGACTGGGGTCCCTTCCAAGACAATGAAAAAGGAAATGTGTGTGTGTGTGTGTGTGTGTGTGTGTGTTTAAATCTGCTAGAAAAAATATCTCTGGACATATTTAAATGTCTGGCTACACTCAGTAATGGCACGGAAAAATCTCACAGAAAGGATTTTTCACTAGAAAATAAATATTGGCTCCAGTCAACTGGGCCTCAAGCACTGAAAAAGCTTCCAGTAATCAGTGTCTCACAGTACATTGAGTTGGTGAAGGATCCAGATACTTCAGTTACCAGGTATCTGTCACCACCTCCACCATGCGCCCCCTTGTCTTCAAGGTGATGAAAACTGGTTGTCAAGGAACAACAAGAACATTCTTTACCTCAGTCTAATTCTGTGGATGCTCCTCATTACTGTCTTGTTAATTATTTCTATGGTGACCAGACATAGCAGTGGAGTGGGTCTCATTCTCCCCTGAATGCTTCTCTCTGTCTCTCTCTCCCCTTCTTTTCCGTCTCTTTCTGTGTCTTTCTGTCTCTCTCTCTCTGTCTCTGTCTTTCTCTCTCTGTTTTCTCTGTTTTCTCTTTGTCTACCTTTGTCTGTGTGTGTCTCTCTCTGTCTTTTCTCTCTTACTCTCTCACTCTCCCTTTCTTTTCTTTTCTCTTTGTTTCTCTCTCTTGCTCTCTTTTTCCTCTCTCTCCCTCTCTCTCTGTCTTTCTCTCTCTCTGTCTCTCTGTCTCTCTTTCTCCCCTCTCATTGTCTCTTAGGAAGCCTCCACATCATGCTGTGGTTCACCAGGTTTGGTTTCTTTTAAATGAGGTCCTTGTTTCACCTTAGCGTGAGTTATTTGCTTTTTGGGAAATGTCACACCACTTCCCACCACCATCCAGTGTAAGTGCCTTGTAGGTGCATATGTATTTGTGTGGGGAAGAGCTATGTAAATCCCCTGACTTTCATACTCAAAAATGTATATCTAGTTCAAACCCAAACTTAAGGCTTGGTTTTGCACATTCTGAAAAATGACTTCTGCTCTGGGTACTAAGTATGCTTCAGAAGGAAGGAAAAGATGAAAGGGACCGTCCAACGATTGGTGAAAGCTTGTACCACCATTGGGAAACATTGGAATCTTACTACTCATAGAGAAGGGATTAATAATCTTGAAAACACTGTGAATGAATGAAGGAATGAATAAGCTTTTATAAAGTGCTTAGTGTGTAGCATGCAAAATGGCAATAACTGATTCTCAGTCTTTCTGGATGGTTCATAGGCTCATGGATGCTGAGCAGGAAGGGACTTCAGAATATATCTAATCCAACACTTTCATTTTAGATGAAGAAACTGATGAGAAGGAGAGGAAATGATTTACCAAGGTAATTCAAGGAGCAAGCAGCAGAGGTGGGATTTGAACTCAGGTCCTCAGACTCTGGAGCCATTGTCTTTCTACTATATTATCCTATCTCCCCAAGGCTATTTAATTAAGCCACATCCATTTGCATCACACTACTTCCAAAAGCAAAAAAAAAAAAAAACCAAAAACACTGTGTGGCATATATTTATATCATTTCCTCTGGGGCCACTCCCCCAACTGGGTACTTGCACGTTGGGGTCCTTAGAGGATGATGATCATGATGATGATTGCTACTATTACTATTGCTACTACCACTACTACTTACTACTACAACTATTACCTACTACTACTACTATTACTATTACTTTTACTACTACTACTATAACTAATACCACTACTACCACCTAGGGTATTCATCTAAGTTCTGTTAGGTCTCATGTGGAGGTACCTACATTTATGTAAATTTATTATGTAAAACAAATTTACATAAATTTGTCTGGGCATGTAGGATTATATTTGAATCCCATAGTTGTCTGCCTATAACAAATACCTGAGATACATCTCCCTAGGTTAAGTTTAATGGAGGTCACCACATGTTAAAAATATAGGAGGAATTGAGGGAGGATTCCTGGTAGAGACTTGACAGAGGATAGTTGCCTCAGTAGCAGGCTTAGTAGGAGAAAACCCACAAGTAAATAACAGTAAATAATGAAAAGAAGACATGTATGTAAAGTATACATGTAAGTCACTGGGAGACCTTTTCTCCCTTTTCTTCTAGGTGTAATTCTCTGTTAGCCTTCAAAATACAGTTCTAGGACCCATAACCTATGCTTTTGTGGAGTACATGGCTTATGCCTTTCTAGAATCTACAATCGGTACTTGTCTTCACCTAAGGGTTCACACCCTGGAGTTGTCTTTGGATGACTGTCTTCCTGAATTCAGTGTCGTCAGTGACTATCATCCTGGCAGCTAGTGTCACTGCCACCATTTAGCGCTGGCAGCAGACGGGATCTCTGAATTTCTTGAACTCACAAAGTTGCCCAGACCCTCCTATCTTGCAATATTAATTTGCTTAAGATGAGGACAGAATAAACACAAAGACAGAAGTGACCATGTGCTCGTAGACACTAGAGCTACTTCCCCTCCGCCTTCCACCTTTGGGAACAACTCAAAGTAGTTCTACCTCACCATCCTTACTTCTGCAGGCAATTAGAAGACACATGGTGCAAATTCCTGAGTCATCCACATGATCAGTTGTACTGACGCTAGGCAGGGAATATTGGCGCATGCTTCAAGGGCTGACCCTTATGAGTTAGTCTACATGTTTGTTTACTTGTTCTTATTTCAAGTTAATTAAAACCTGAACATGTTAAAAAAAAATGCACCTCCTTCCCTTCTTTACCCAGGTGGAAGACTTTGTGTAGAATGTTGAGTAGACTGTCAAACACAGTTGATGTGTTGGTTAGTTTTGCTAAACTAAGTTTAAAAAACTCTTTGTTAGACGTTTAGCTCTCCCAGGAAGAGAGGAGACTAATACCCCACTTCCATTTAGCCAATTAACCTCAATTAAGTTTTACAAAAGGAAATTTACTTTGAAGATACAGGAAGAAAGAAGTAACAATATTTTCCTCCCAACATTATGGAACCTACTCCCAACTATACCTTCTCAGTCTTTGCGAAGAGTGGACTCAGATCTAATGAGGTTTCTACCTAACATTGTTCCCACCAAAGTCATGTCCAAATCAGCATTGTTTGGGCATGAGTACTCATCTCAGCTACTGCTAGGTTGGGTTCCAAAAGTTTTGGAAAAAAAGTTTTGTTTCTGTATGCCTAAAACTGGGCTGTCTGGCTATAAAACCCAGCTCGGATTCCACAACTAGACCTCCTGACCTTTTGAAACTCATAAGGTCATAACCTCCAAGTTCCTTCACCTAGAATCAGGACATAAAGATGCAAAGAGCAGAGATCCATGTACCTAGGCCACATGATAGCCTCTGATGAAGAGGGACCAAGGCCTCTCCTCTCATAGCATTATCTTTTACCAGAACATCACAAGGTCAAAAGGAATCGGACCCCAAAAGGGACAGATCCCAGCTGTCTAGTGCCTTTTGAATGTACCCTGGGTCTGGCTCAATGGCTAATAAAAGAAACTTCTCTTTACCACATGGTTAGTGGACCAGAGCCAAATACACAAGGTCTAAGTGTGCTTGAAAATTCAAATGAGTATTGCATCCTCTGAGCACTCTGTAGGTGCTCATAAGGACTGAGCTCATTGGCTTGTCCCTTATGACAGAGGTATATCGGGAATTAAGATGCTCTAAAAACAAAATATAGCAATAAAAATTAAAAACAAAGTGAATTCAGATTCATTTTGATTTGATGATTTCACAATATTTCTTTGAAGAAAAAGAGGTCCTCCAGAGCACTGTCACCAAACCAGGGTTATCAAAGAGCAGAGGGTCCTTGTGTGGCCCACCTTGGGCTATCTCACAATACAGAATTATGCTGGAGTATTCACTGAGTCATGAGGTAAGTTGAAAAAACCTAAGTTGGACAGAAGGAAAAAGCGGAAATGGAAATAAAGGAATACAGGATAAATAATCATCAAAATACAAAGATTGGAGAAGGGATGATTTTTCTTTGGGTTATATTTTTCTTTTCCTCTTTGTCAGTCAGTATTGGCGATTACAAAAACCAAGCTGCTGATTTTCATTTTAACTCATCAGAAAATTGACCTAAGTCTGCACCATAGAAACAAGATTCAGATGTTCTTATCAGGCCTTCCCAATATTCATAGTAGAAGGCTGTTGATGTACTCAACAAATATTGAGTGCCTGTTTTGAGTACAAAATGGTGAATGTGCAGGAATGGCCCATTGTTGAACGGAAAGACCTTGCCTAACACCTCACTTCTCGAGCACATGCCCTCCTGATCCTTTCCATCAGGACATCTGCCACAGACCAGTGCCCAACACTGTTTTGCTTGCTTCCCCTGAAATTCTGATCCAAGTGCACCTAAGGCTGGGGGTGTAGAGAAGACAAGAGGAGTTACAGCTGTATGCTGAACAGAGGCATGGCTGTATCTGAATCCTCTAAGACAGCAACAAGGGGTCTACAAGCCGCCACGTAATGATCTGGGAATAAAGAATAGCGAAGGGGATCAGTCACTCATGGACTATCAACATTTGGCTATACTTCTATATTTAGACCTGCAAGATGATTCCATTTGGACTCTGTCTGTGCAAAATCAAAATAAGCAGTTGAAAAATGAAAAGTTCACTCAACCAACTGCTTGCTGGCCTGCTTCCAGGCTCACATGTGTACACAAGTACACTAAAGGGTTCAGAAATGATCTGCACCTTTCTCCAGTGCCTTAACAGGACTATGGAAATCTGAGTTTGAGGCTATGTCTGCATGGAGTAACTGGTCATTAAAGTCAACTCAGTGACAAATTCAGATATTTCGTATTGTGGGGAAAATATCTCCCTAATGCACATATATTATCTCCCTCATTAAAAGAAGTACAGGAACTATTTTTTGCCTTTTTTTATTCTAATGCTTATCTATCACGATGCCAGGCACATACTAAGTGCTTAAGTAACTACTTGATTGATTAATTCTATTTTGTACAAGAATTATTTGTGTCAAGTGTCATACTTCCACCTACCCCCAAATCAACTGTAAACCATAAAAGCAGGGACTGCTTTATCTAAACTCTGTTCCTCCCCCGGTGTCTAGCACAGTGCCATGCACACAGTTGGCAACTAATCCATGTTTCCTGAATTTAAACAACAGCAACAAGCAGTTGGTTGACTGAACTTTTCATTTTTCAACTTGTTATTTTGATTTTGAATAGAGTTCAAATGATGTCATCTTCCAGGTCTAAATATAGAAGTACAGCCATTCTTGCTCATCCATGAGGGACTGATGACCTTTGGCAATGATCCCTGATACGCCACAGGCCTTCTCTAACAAGACGTCCCACAAACCAACCAGGCTTTAGGATACTGACAGTAGTTGTGAAGCCTAAACTAGAAATGAGTTCTATAAATGCAAATGAGTGGGTAACTCAATTGCTTTTGATGATTAAATATAAATGAATTTTCAATTAAAATGTATTTTATATTGTCCTATTTTTCCCTATATTATATTAGAGTTTCCCAAATTAATTTGTTTATGGAGAACTTTTAGACTTGAGGCATATTAATGGGACCCATAAATGCTAATATTTGAAACCTGGCAACATAAAATACCTCTAGGATAAAAAGAGTTTGGAAAAAAATTAGAGCAAAACAGAGAAAATAAGCCTAGCATACAGAAAATTGATAGCATATGATAAACATTTTTGAGGCATAGCTTCTTATCTAATGTTTTAAATTAAACTTTATTTTTTAATTAACAAGAATTTATTTTCTTTTCCTCTCACTTTTCCCCATTAAGGAAACAAATTCTTATACTACATATGCATAGTCAAGCAAACTAAATTCTTGTATTGTATTCTTGTATTGAATTCTTTGGTCATGTCCAAAGAATACATGTCTAATTCTGCACTCTGAGTCCATCACCTTGATGTCAAGAGGTAAGCCACAGGCTTCATCATCGGTCCTCTGGAATCGTAGCTTGTCATTGTGTTGAGCAGTCCTGAAGTTTTAAAGTTGTTCCTTTTTACAGTGGTATTGTTATTTTATGCATATTTAATATTGTCCTCCCTGTTTTGCTCATTTTGCTCTGCCATATCTAAGATCTAGAAGGAAAATATTATTGGCATCAAATTTTCAGAAAACTCCTATTTACATAGTGTGGAATACTATGGTTCCACAAAGCACAGTTCAGAAAATGCTGCCTTAGTCATTCTGCCTTGGGGATCCCTGACTTTCTAGACTAGATAGATGTATTTCAGCTAATTGCTCATAGACAACAGGTTGGTGCAGTGGAGATAGCACTAGTCCTGGAGTCAGGAAGATCTGAGTTCAAATGAAGCTTCAGACTCTTATTATCTGAATGATCATGGGCAAGTCACTTAACCTCTGCCTCAGTTTCTTCAACTGGAAACAAGATAATAATAGCACCTGGCTCAGAGCTGTTGTGAAGATCAAATGAGATAATATTTAGAAAGTGTTTAGCACAGTACTTAGTACATTGTAAGAGCTTGTTTTCAAGTTGATTATAAATGAATTCTATTTTCTTCTGAATTTCATTATGAAAGAAGGAATAGATTCTTACAGGAAAAAAAAATTTCTGCAAAGAATTGAGTTGATCAGAAGTAGGTTAAAATGTTACTAATCTCTATTTCATATTGGGTATTTCATGGAACTGGTCTATGAGAACTGTTCCTATGATGACCTCTACCTTGAGCCCAAGAAGTCAAGTCTCTAGAAGGAAAGCATGATTGGAAATTCACAGCATCCCCATCCTCTTTGTTCAGTTTAATAATAGGTAAGTAAGATCAAGATTTTTAGTAGATTTGGACAATAGCAAGGTCCCACTAGCTGAGCAAGCTTTTGTGAGGTTGGAAGATACAAGGTATTGCCTTAATGGGAAGAGTCCTCTTGTTCTGTACTACATCCCTAAGGCTATAACCCAGACACAACTGTGATTTCATACCAAATGGAAAATTCTAGAGGCCCTCACTGGGCAAGGCAATCCCTTTACACCTGCCTAACTGATTCATTATCTCACCACAGTGGCTTTTCCTAACCTTTTCAAACCTTCTTCCAACCTCCCACTGCTTCTCATCCTCCACCTTCTCAGCTGAGAACCTCACCACATATTTGACTGAATATATTGAGGTCATTTGCTAAGAGCTACCATTTCTCCTCTCTTCCTTATCTCACATCACTAAAATGCTTTCTTACACTTTCTCCTCCCTCACCTCTGTCTCACATGAAAAGATGTCCCTTTTCTTGCCAAGATGAACTCCTAGACCAGTGGTCCAAGTCCATCCCATCTTCTCTAGCAGATTCTCTCCTCCTCATACCCTGCCTTCATCATTCCCACTCACTCTCTCAGTAATATTCAACCTCTCCCTATCTCCTGGCTGCTTCCCTGCAACCTATAAACTCATGACTCCCTCATCCTCAAAAAGGGCTCGCTTCATCCATCCATCCTTACTAGCTATTTTGCTGTATCTATCCTCCCTTTTGAAACTACTCTCTTTAAGAAAGCCTACAATGGGTGCCTTCACTTCTTTTCCTCTCACACTCTTCTTTGAACTCTCTGAAGTCTGACTTCTCACTTCATCATTCAACTTGAAACTGTTCTCTCCAAAGTTGCCAATGATCTCTTAATTCCCAAAGCTAATGGCCTCTTCTCAATCCTCATCCTACTTGACCTCACTTCAGTCTTTGACACTATTAATCACATTTTCCTTGCTACATTCTCCTCTCTAGGTTTTTGTGAAAATGTTCTTTGCTGGTTCTCCTCTTGCTTGTCTGACCTCTCACTTCTTTGCTGCATCTTCATCCAGGTCACTACTCTCTCTAACTGTTGGTATCCTTCAGGTCTCTGACAGATACCTTCTTCTCCCTTTATAAGATTTCACTTAGTGATCTCATCAGTTCCCATGAATTCAATTCTCTTCTCTATACAGGTGATCTCCAGATCTATTAACCCAAACCTTATCTCTCTCCTGACCTCCAGTTCACATCTCCAACTGTGTATTAGACATCTCAAACTTGATATCTTGGAGGTATTTCAAACTTAACATTGAACTTATCATTTTCCCCCCAAACCCTCCCCTCTTCCAAATTGCCCTGATACTATTGAGGACATTACTATTTTCCCTGAAGCCCACTCTTATAGCCTAAGTGTTATCTTCTCACTCTCTCAACTCCCCCATCCAATAACATTTTTCCATTATTATTATCATTATTGTTAATAATAATACTGACTTCCTAGGTGTCCCTTGCATAAGTCATTCTATCTCTCAACTTGGTGCTTTTCATTGGCTGACCCTGATGCCTGGGATTCTCCCCCCTTCACCTCTGTCTCCTGGCTTATCTGGCTTTCTTCAAGTCATAGCTAGAAATCCTACTTTTTTTCTCCTTTTAGTCATCTCTTTTTTTCCCTTTTTTTAATTTAGTATTTTATTTTTCCCCAATTACTTGCAAAGACAGTTTTTAACATTCTTTTTTAAAACTTTGATTTCAAATTCTCTCCCTTCCTCCCTCCCCACTGCTCCCACTGAGAAGGCAAGCAATTTGATATAAGCTATACATGTATAGAGATACAGAGCATATTATAATAATTATGTTGTGAAAGAAAACACAGAAGAAAAAACCTCAAGAAAAATAAAGAAAGTTTTAAAAAAGTATGTTTCAATCTGTATTCAGACATCATTAATTCTTTGTGGGAGGATGGATAATATTCTTCATCAAAAGTCATTCAGAGTAGTCTTGTGTCATTGTATTGCTGAGAATAGGTAAATCACTCACAGCTGATCATCTTACAATACTGCTGTTATTTTGTATACAGTACATTTCACTTTGTATCAGCTCATGAAAGCCTTCCCAGATTTTTCTGAGAGCAGTCTGCTCACCATTTCTCATACTACAATAGTATTCCATCACACTCACATACTACAACTTGTTCAGCCATTCCCCAATTGATGGGCATCCCCTCAACTTCTATAGAATCCTACTTTCTGTAAGAAACTTTTTCTAAATATCTTTAATATTTGTGCTTCAATTAGCTCCAATTTATCCTGTATATATTTTTTTAACATGTTGTCTCCTTTATTAGCTTCTTAAGGCATGGAACTACTTTAAATTTTCTTTGTATCTCTAGTAATTAATTAGCACTGTACCTGGCATATATTAGGTGCTTTAAAAGGTTTGTTAGCTTGTTCACTTGCAAGGTGCAGAGACTATGCATAATATCAGAAAAAGATTTGCAGTAGTAGAGAGCTTTGGCTGTAGCAGAAAGTGAGCCAGATGCTGCTATTTGAGAACTGTATGGAACTGTGGGAAGAGATAATATGGAGGACAATATCTCCTGTTGCCTCCTGCTGAAAAATCAATGAACTGCAGGAAGAGCAAACACCTGTTGAAAGCCCTACCTATTTATGACTATAAGCAGGGTGTACCAGAGTCAGCTCAAACCAACTTATGATAGCCTATTACTAAATTTTTAGTATGAGCATTTGTACCTCAAAAAGAAGCAAATGCTATAGATGAGAGCTTAGTGTATTGTTTTGTTGAAGGAAGTCGCAGAGAAAATGTTAATAATGCAGATAAAACAAGATCATACACTATGATGAGGTGGGATTTATACTAGGAATGCAGGACTGGTTCAATATTAGGAAAACTATCAAGATAATTGACCATATCAATAACAAAAACAACAAAAATCATATGACTATATCAATAGATAAGAAAAAGCTTTTGACAAAATACAACACTTATTCCTGTTTAAAAGAAACTCACTGGAAAGTTTAGAAATAAATGGAGCTTTTCTGAAAGTGATAAGTAGTATCTATCTAAATCCTTCAACATGTATTATTTGTAATGAGGATAAGCTAGAAGCTTTCCCAATAAGATCAGAGGTAAAGCAAGGATGCCCACTATCACCACTATTATTCAGTATTGTACTAAAAATGCTAGCTATAGTAATAAGACAAGAAAAAGAAAATGGAGGGGGAAAAAGCCAGCAACGAAGAAACAAAACTACCACTTTTTGAAGGTGATATGATGGTATACTTAAAGAGCAACAGAGAATCAATGAAAAAACTAGCTGAAATAACAACTTCAGCAAATTTGCAGGGTATAAAATAAACCCACCTAAATCATCAGCATTTCTGTATATCAATAACAAAGTCCAACAGCAAGAGAGAGAAAGAGAAATTCTATTTAAAATAGTTGTAGGCAATATAAAACACTTGAGAGCCTGCTTCTAAGAGAAACCCAGGAATGGTAAGAACACAATTACAAAACACTTTTTTGCACAATAAAGTTGGATCTAGACAATTGGAAAAATATCAGTTGTTCACGGATAGGCCAAGCCAACATAATAAAATTACAATTCTACCCAAATTAATTTACTCATTCAGTGCCATATTAAACTACAAAAAATATTTTATAGAGCTAGAAATAATAGCTATTCATCTGGAAGAACAAAAGACCAAGAACATAAAAGGAATGGAAAATATGTGAAGGAAGATGGCCTAGCTGTAGATCTCAAGTTGTATTATAAAGTGGTAATCATCAAAACAATCTGGTATTAGCCAAGAAATGGAGTGGTAAATCAGTGGAATAGATTAGATATGCAATACAGAGTGGTAAATGACCATAGTAGTCTGGTGTTTGATAAATCCAAAGACCCAAGCTTTTGGAACAAGAACTCACCATTTGAAAAAAAAATTCTGGGAAAACTCGAAAACAGTATAGCAGAAATTAAGTATACAGTAGACCAACATCTAGATAAGATAAAAATGTGTGCATGGTTTAGATGTAAAGGGTGATACCATAAACAAATTAGGAGAGCAAGGAATAGTTTACTTGTCAGATATAAGGAGAAGGGAAGAATTTATGACCAAACAAGAGATAAAGAGTGTTATAAGATTTTTGCACAAACAAAATCAATGTAGCCCAGATTAAAAGGAAAGCAGGGAAACAATTTTTACAGTGTCTCTGATAAGGGTCTCATTTCTCAAATATATAGAGAACTGAGTCAAATTTATAAGAATGCAAGGTCAAAGGATATAAACAGAGATTTTTAAATTATTTTTTAGCCCTTATTCTTTTTTGATATATTTTATTTATTTCTTTTTTATTAATTTTATATATTTTCATTGTTCTACAATCACTACCATATAACTTATATTTTCCCCCTCTCTCTCCCCTCCCTCCCTAAGATGGCATACAATTTTATATAGGTTCTACACATACATTCCTATTAAATACATTTTCACTATAGTCATGTTGTGTAGAAGAATTAAAATGAATGGGAGAAATCATATAACAAACTAAAATGTAATACAAAAGAAAATTATCTGCTACATTCTGTGATTGAATTCCATAGTTCTTTCTCTGGATGTGAAAGGCATTTTGTCTGAAAAGACCACTGGAAATTATTTTTAAGTCCTTGCATTGCAATGAAGTTCCAAGTCTACCAGAAAAATCTCTCGCACACTGTGGTTGTTGCTATGCACCAAGTTCTCCTGGTTCTGCTCGTTTAGCTCAGCATCAAATCATATAAGTCTTTCCAGGCCTCTTTGAAGTCTTCCTGTTCATCATTTCTTATGGTGCAATAGTATTCCATTATATACAGAGAGTTTTTAGATGAAGAAATCAAAGCTTTCCATAGTCATATGAAAATCGCTCTAAATCACTATTGATTAGAAAAATCCAAATTAAAACAACTCCGAGGTACTATCTGATACCAATTGTATTGGCTAATATGAGAGAAAAGGAAAATAATAAATGTTAGGGGGGATGTGGGAAGATTGGGACACTAATGCACTGTTGGTAGAATTATGAACTGATTAAACCATTCTGGATCCAACCCATTCCAATTTGGAACTGTGCCCAATATGCTATAAAATTGTGCTTACCCTTTGACCCAGCAATACCACTACTAGATCTGTATCCCAAAGAAATTTTTTAAAAAACTGGGTAAAGAGTGGGATCGGATCCAAAAACACAGCAGCTTTTTTTGTGGCAAATAATTGGAAATTGAGGGGATGTTCATCAATTGGGTAATGACCAAACAAGATATGGTATATGATTATAATGAAGTAGAATTGTGCCATAAGGAATGACAAGCAAGATGATTTCAAAAAAACTTAGAAAGACTTAACTGATCCAAAATGAAGTGAGCAGAATGAAGAGAACATTGTATACAGTAACTAATATTGTACAATAATCAACTGGGAATGACTTAGCTACTTTTAGTGGTACAATGATCCAAGACAATTCTAAAGGACTTGTGAGGGAAAATGAACTGATGGAGTGTGACTGTAGATTGAAGCACACGATTTTTCACTTATTTTTTTCATGAGTTTTTTTTTGTCTGTTTCTTCTTTCACAACGGGACTAGTATGAAAATATATTTTCCATGATTGCACATGTGTAACCTATATCAAATTGCTTACTATCTCAAGGAGAGAGGGAGAGAGGAAGGGAGAGAATTTGGAACTCAAAATTTTTAAAAATGAATGTTAAAAATTGCTTTTATATGTAATTAGGAAAATAATGCAGATGAAACTTGAAAATGTGTCATGCATATATTTTTCCCAAGAGAGCTAGAAATTAAACATTTACCAATGCATCCTTGACTATAAGTGACTAAGATTCTACAATGATCTCTGGAAAAACTGCTAATGAAAGGGTATCTTTATTTTCTAATGCCTCCGTGGGGAGCTTCTTATTTCCCCTCTTCTAATTCTTTAATGTAGCTTTCCTTCTTTAAGTTGGGGTACAATGTGTTTACAAGTAAGGAGTCATCCCTAAGACAGATAGAGATTATTGTGAATATATTTTTCCAAAATTCCTGGAAATCTATGGTGCAGGGGTGGGGGGCGGGGAGATACCAAAAGAAGAAAGTAAGAAAATCCTTAGGTTCTTTAGGTACTATGCATCATGAAGCTTGTCTTGGACATGAGGGTTATCCACAATACCCTGAAATATTTCTGCTCAGATTTTAGCCCTCATCAAGCAGTTTGTTTTTTTTCCTTTGGAGGACTTGACAACATGCTACTATCTCTAGACTCTCCTGTCCATCATCTGCCACTATGAATAAAAACAATGGAGGGTAGGGTTGACTGAGTAAATCAATCACATCACTCCATCTCACTTAAAGTAAGAGACAAAATACTCAGATACATCAAAGATGTGAGAACAAGTCTTAATCAACCAACCAATCAAGTACAAAATGTTCTTGGATGAACAGGAGTAACTTTGACGTGAAAAGTGTTCAGATTTGCAGAGGAAACAGTCATACCCTGCAGATCAGATCAACTATAAAACAGAACACTAGTTCAGAACCCAAGTTATTTAAGCCTCTGGTGGAAAAGACAGATAATTGAAGAAGCCCCAAAGAGGAGAATATGGGCAGAAAGAAAGTATTTGTGCTTCAGCCTTGATCTCCTCTCCTGTCCCATTGACCACAAGTTGCAAAGAGGGTAGTGGTTTTTGAACTTCTTGTCTTCTGATCTCTATACTACTATCTTTCCCTGGGACAGCAGCAACTAGTGGACAGTGTCTGCATCAGGAGCCAAGGATAGCCTAGATGCAGATTCACAGCTTCACAAAAGACCCTATACACTACTACACTTGCAGCTATGTATCCTCCTTTTGTCAGTGTGTTTATAATGTCTAATAGAATCTATGGTGACAACCTTACAAACAATATGTTTCTATCTGAAGTGCCCTCAAGTTCAGTCTACAGTTTCTATATTACAAATTATTTCCCTATTTTGTAAGTTCTATAAGTTTAAATTTTATTTTAAGGTTACGTTAAATAGGGAAACCCTATTATGACTATTTCCTTGAGGCCCAATTCCTTCGATTTCTTAGACAGAAATTTTCTGTGGCAAACATCTACTCTCTCCCCAAGTTAGTTCAAAGTTTTATTGGAGGGAAAAAGAGGAACAAGGTGTCTAAAAAGAGGAAATTTGATCTAATTAATGCTATTAATGTTGCAGATATTGCAGCATTAGGAATATGCATTTGTTATTTTAATTAAAGTAATTTATTAGACTTTCTTTTAAAAAATATTTAGCTTCAAAAAGCTTAGCCTTCAAACTTCACACAAGGCTGTGTTAATTAAGAAAGCATCTATGAAATTTCATTATTTTAGTTGACATTAATAATAGCTATTAATATCTGGAAACCAAGCCTGGGGAATTGACTTTTTTAATGGATGCTGAATGCATGTTCAGATAGAGACACCGGTCATTCATATATATAGAGAGAGAAATATGTATATAATATATATATAGTATATGATGAGTTACTCTCCTTTACTTAAATGATAGTTTAAAAAAAATTCAACCTGATTCTTTGATTCCAGGAATAAAAGCCAGATTGCCAGAAACCTGCAGAGAATTCATCTTCCTACCTTGCAGTCACTGTGTATGTGGTGGTTGGGGGTGGGCATCAAAGGAGAGTTTTCTTTCCTCTGCTGTTTCAAGGAATACGTTATTATTCTCTCAAAAGCCAGAAAGGGAACTACATGGGTTATTTTTTAAAAAATTTTTATAACAAAAAACTTTGGAAATAAAAAAAAGAAGCTTGGAAGTGGGGTAAGGATCACTGCTGAAGCAAGCAGAGGATCTCTTACACCACACAGCTCCAGCCCCTCTCTTGGATTGTGGAAGAGCTAGACTACAGACAGGGACCCAGAGTCACATGAATACCCCCATGTAGTAACTTCTGGGTCTGCCTTACTATTGACCACTTTAATATCATACTAGGCACAAGTGTTGAGTGTGAGTTCCATCTAGTCCTGGGCACCAATATTCACTGGCCCATCTTGAACTTTCTGTTGCCTTCTCCCAAAGCTTCCTGTTTGAAGTGAAAGCTATGGTACTTGGCAATAAACAACAGCATAGGTTATATCATCACAAGCCCCTGGAGTGTGGGAACCTGTCATCCTTATCCTAGGACTGACAATTCCAGGGGAGAGGAGGAGAAAGGGGAGAGGGGGAAGGGAATGGAAGGGTAGGAAGGAGTAGGGAAAGAAAGGGAAGGGAAAGGAAGGGAAGGTGTACTGATAAAGTGCTACAAATAAACCCAGCTTTCTTCTATACTTAAAAAAAAGACTTCATTTGTCTGCCATAATCTCAAAATATCATTTTTCCTCTGTCTGTACTCTCCCTTGGTGAGCTCTCACGGGTTCAATTATTATTTCTACATAGGTGACTCCCAAATGTCTCTACATATAACTTTTTTTCTCTCTCTGGAACTCTAGCACTGAACCACATTTCCACCTGGAAGTCCCATGAACCTATCAAACTCAATGTGTCCAAGACATGAATGGTCATCTTTCCCCCTAAACCGCCCCCCCTTACAATGTCCCTCATTGTGTTGAGGCTGCCACTCTCCCTCTGGTGATCTGAGTCCATCACCCTAATAGTCATTCTTGACTCCTTCCTCTTTTACATCCTCACATCCAGTCACTTGCCTAAGTATTGTCAGCTCTACCTACACAACCTATCTCACACGTTTCTTTCTCTTTACTAACCAATTAATATTTTTGTCTGAACAATTGCAGTGATTGCTTCATTGACTTATCTGCTTCTATGTTGGACCTAAAGTCAGGAAGACCTGGGATCAAATCTGGCCTCAGGTATTTACTTACAGGCATTTACCTAGACAGTTTTCTGTCTCTGTCTCAGTTTTTTTGACTCTAAGATGGGAGTCATAAGGGTACCTACCTCACAAGATTATTGCAAGACTCAAATAAAATAAAATTTGGAAAGTACTTGTCTCGGTGCCTTCTACGTGTAGATACCTAAAAAATGTTTATTCCTTACCCTGCCCCACCCCATTAATCCTCCTAATAGTTGCGATAACATTAGATTGTGCACTCCTTGAGCGTAATGAATGTCTTTGATTTTTCTTTGTATCAATCCTCAGTACCTAGCACAGTGACTGGCACACAGGAGGAGCTTATAAATACTTATTGACTAATTGATCTGTCCACCTTTCATGCCTGCTCAGAATTTTCAGTAGTTTCCTAACACCTGTGAGATAAAAGGCAAACTCATCAATCCAGCATTTACAACCTTCCCACAATCTAATTGCCTCCTGCCTTTTCAGTCTCTTTTCACACTACTCCCTTTCACATTACATGCTAATTCCACTGGACTGCTAGGTGCTCTCTGAATTTGATCTTCTACCTCAGTGCATTTGCATAGGCCATCTCCTATGGCTGGCATGCACTTCCTCACTGTGCCCACCTCCACAGATGGGGTATATCCTTGGGCAAGACACTCTCCGCCCCGGGCTTCAGTTTCCTCATCTATAAAATAAAAGAGTTGGACTCTGTGGATAACAATAAGTTTCCTTCCAGCTCACCGATTCTATGAGGGGAAATTATGTGCATGGCAATCCTAATGTACCATAACATTACAAAGTAAATAGCTTCCCCAACTACCCAAGCTTTTGCTCAGTTCAGTGCATTTGATGCTGTAAGGAAATTAATGATCATCTGAGCCTATGGAGGACTGCAATAAGACTGCAGTATAATAACCAATGCCTCGTATTTTACAATGCTACCTTTTAGTGATGATATATGTGATAGATGGTCTAACCAAATATAATGCATAACATATCTAATAATAAAGTTTGTGTGTAAAAGAAGCTGGAGATTTCAAAGGATTGTTATCTCAGTATCAGTCAGTGATGAGATGCTTCTTCTTGTTCAGTCATTTTCAGTTGTGTCTGACTCTTTGGGACCCCATTTGGGTTTTGTTTTTTTTTTTGGCAAAGATACTGGAGTGGTTTCTCCAGCTCTTCTTACTAATAAGGAACTAAGGCAAACATGGTTAAGTGACTTGCTCAGGGTCACACAGCTAGTAAATGTCTGATGCCAGATCTGAATTCAGGAAGATGAATCTTCTTGACTCTAGGTCTGGCATTCTATCCACTGAGTCACCTAGCAGCCCTAATGTGATGCTACAATAACCAAAGAAGCTGAAGAAATGTTGGGCTATTACCTTAAGCAGTAGACTAGAACTAAGGAGGTGACAGGCTTTGTATTTTGATAGTACTTTGTCCTAGCCAAACCACATCTAAAATAGTGTGTTCAGTTTTGAATGCCACATTTTATGAGAGACTGACAAGTTAGATTGTGTCCAGATGAGGGCAACCAGAATCACATTAGAACTGAAAATTACTCAGTAGAAAGATCAATTAAAGAAATTGTGGATGTTTATTTAACCTGGAGAAGAGATCTAAGGCTATAAAAACTATCTTCAAATATCTGGAGGATAGTCATGTGGAAAAAGTCAATAGTCAAGTATTTATTAAACACTTAGTATGCACTTGGTACATAGTTGCTGGGGATAAAAATAAAGACAAAAACATGGTCCATGTCCTCAAGGAGCTCACATCTAATGGGGAAGACAACATGCTTCTAACCATCTATCACTGTAGGTACGCTGAGAAAATCACCATATACAGTGTAAGTGGAAGGTAATCTGAGAAAGGAAGGTGCTAGCTTGGGAGACTGGGAAAGATCTTCTACAGAAAGCAGGATTTGAGACTTGAAGGAGGCCAGGGCAACTAAGAAGCTGAGGTGAAGAGGAAGAGTATTCTAGTCAAGGGAGATTTATGAAGGATTAAACTTTTTCTACCCAACCAAAAATATGACAAATGGATGGAAATTTCATGGAAGCCTACTTTGGATCCATATGAGGGAGAATAAACTTCCTAGCAATTAGAGCTGCCCCAAAATGGAATGGGCTGTCTTGGGACTTGTGGGCTCCCCATAAACCGAAGTGTTCTAACAGTGACTGGATGTCTGATTGTCAGAGAGGTTATAAACAGGATTAAAGGAAATTGAACAAACTCAGTCAGGAGTCTCTTCAATTCTGTGATTGTATCATTCTGTAGTTCAGTGATAACATTTATGAAGCCTTGAATTCTGATTGAATATTGGCAGGATTAAAACACTTCTCTACACACGTGGCCAACTTGACAGGCAGAGAAGGGCAACTAGGCTTTGACCAATAGTCTTAGAGCTCCGTAACTTCTTGTTTCTACTATGTGAGCAACAGTGACAGGAAAAAAGGGAGATGAGCACACTAGACTCTTATTAGATAAAAGAGAAAAATGAGGTAGATCCTTATGGAGCTAATTAAAAATGGTTTTCTATGACTTGGTTATTTGTATTTTTTCTGTCACTCCTACCAACACTTCTTTATAGGGAAAATGACAGGGAAGGTCCAGGTGTGAGATGCTGTGAGCTTGTGTAGACCTCTAGAAAAAGCACAGGAATCAAGTGTATCACATCCCCAAGATAACAGAGCCCGTATTTACATATCTTCCCACATAAAAATATGTAATTGCCTATAAACTTCTATTTATGAAGAAATTTATGACATTTGATTT
Source organism: Notamacropus eugenii (assembly GCF_028372415.1). Taxonomy (NCBI): domain Eukaryota; kingdom Metazoa; phylum Chordata; class Mammalia; order Diprotodontia; family Macropodidae; genus Notamacropus; species Notamacropus eugenii. Next base: position 394,655,278 of record NC_092875.1, read on the forward strand.
GGGCAGGTATTACTTCAACTGTTTCCTACTCACCAATAGTAATTTTTGTGTGTCTATAAAAGGGTAGCAGGCAACAAAGAAGCATCTAAAATGATGGCATTCCTTCAGGGAATCCGAGGGCTTGATCATAATCAGTGACCACTCTACTCCTCCTTCTCTTCACAGGACACAAAAACTGATTTTTTAAGGTCATACATTTTGCCAATAAATTTTTTTTTAAAGTCCTGACCTTGGAGAACAAAACCATATCTATACTCAGTGGATATGAAAGAGATCTGATACCAACCTTTTCTTGCTTTTCCCCCTGTGGTTCATTGGGATTCCCATGGTACAGTGACCAAAAAAAATCCCTGAAAGAGGTACTGGGAGATCCAGTTTCAAATCCTTTGATTACACACGAATCACTGAACTTCTCTGGGTCCTACTTTTGTCATCTATTAAATGAGAGGGCTGAGTTATTTGTCCTTTAAGGTTCCATCTAGCTTAAACTCAAAAGGACTTTCACTCATCAGTACCAGATAATACTTTTTTTAAAAATTATCTTAATTTATACGAGTTAATACACATAACAGAAAGAACAAATATGAATTATTTATTTTCTACTGAAGGCTCTTGCTATAACAAATGTGCCTGTGTGGCCTGAAAACTGGAGAGGAAATGTTTAGAAACTCTGCTTTACTTCATTAGCACATTAATACAATAAATCAGATTAGTGAATTGTCATCTTGGAAATTAGGAAAAGTCTGGCCCTGAGGGGGCTGAGGTATGGAACAAGGAAGAGCAAGGAAAGAGAAGGAAGGAAGCAGAAAGGGGAGAATTTTGCAAAATGGGGGTATAATCTAAGTGTGAAAGGAGGCTCCTTAAACTCTAATCTTGGTCAGTCAGATTGGGTCTATCTTGGGAATTCTCAAGAGTAATCCATCTTTTTTACTAGTGCCTTCATCTCAAATCTCTCTCTGGGAAAAATTATTATGATCTGCCCAAATTTTACTTCCCCCTAAGAGTGTTAGACTCCATTTCCACAAACAACTAAAGTTTCCAAAGTTTTTGAATTTAGGAAACGTCTTTAGGATAGTAACAAGCCTAGCAAAACTATTTCAAAGTATATACAAGACATAGCAAGGGATAGAATCCTAGATCATTTTGATTAATGCAGAAATGACCAGCAATCAGTCATCTGTCTTCATTAGAACTACTTCTCATGACTCCCTGCCCCCCAAATCATTCATCTTCAGTCTCTAGAATCTCACACCACACATAGAGGAAGTCCTAACAGGCCAGGTGCATCAGTCACTGTGTGGCCATTCATTCTTCTGTTTGCTTCCTTCTTCCTCCAAGTGACCATGTCTCCCCCAGAACTCCTGGCTTAGTGTTTTCCAACTTACGCTTTCAGCCCACAGCATTATGGAAAAGTGACTTTGTTTGTTTTTCTACTAGTGACCTTTCTGTTTCAGTATTTTTCATAAGCAGCTGCTGCCTCCATCCCTCTACCCCTTATAAAGGAAGATGTAGAAGGGGCTGGAAAAGCACCCATGCCTATCTTCTATATGAGCTATGACTAAGAAGAGGGAATTGGGTTGGGGATGGGAGGGCAGTATAGATTCTGAGCTTTGTGTAGTAGAAATGAAGGGGAAGAAAGATGCAAATGTTCTCAGCCTGAGCTCTACCCACTTACAAGGCTGGGTATTCTTTCTTTCTTTTAGATAGGGCTTTGCCCATTCATGAGATGAGTCACACCAACCTTGTTCACTTTGCAGAAAGCATGCATCCAAGCATTTTCCTGAGGTATCGTTTCTAACTTTGACCAGTCTTTGAATAACACATCACAATGAGGAAAAAATGAACTCCAGGGTGAGTTCCTAGGACCTTTGCTCTGTCATTGGTAGTGTCTTCCTATCCAAAGTGTAAAATTGCTCATTGTCATCCAGAGATGAGACTTTTGTGAGGGCACTGAAGATGTTTCCCTAAACATGGGGCAAACATCCCTTTTAGCACCACATTTGAGGATTTGTTGGATCCCAAGTAGTCATATGCTTTGGATTTCACTTAAAAGGGAGAACAGGGACAGAGATAGAGGCAGGGAGTCTTAGCTGAGGCACCCAGAGAAGTCATTCGGACATGGAGATTCTGGTTTCCAGAAAAGATGACTGAACTGCCTCCTTTTCTCCATTTTCAACCCCCATCTCCCCTCCCCCAACCTAGGAACCATATGTATCAGGAAACCATATAGACCAAAGAAGGGGAAGGAAGCACAAGACACCAGAAGTGGTGACAATGCCAAACAGTTAAAGCAAAGTTCAACTAATCAGAAATTCTCCAGTTGTCAGGTCCTGAAGGGGAGGCTGCAGAAGTGGATCAGCAGGGGTTCGGTGATCGAAGAGTTGCTGGAAAAGCCATGGAATTCTGAGATCAATTGTCTTAAACATAAGAGATGCTGCTGTTTGGACCAAGAGCAATTCCCTGGTCCAAATGGAGGAGTTCTGAGACCACATAGGAGTTCGAGCCAGGGAGCAGAGAGGAACAGAGCCTTAATGTGCAAGACCAACCCTTGACCTTGCTCTTCATAAAATACTGTTGAGTCAAGTGTATCCACAGGTCTGAAAAGTGGGCTGGGGAATCAACTTTAACAACTTTGGGGGGAAGTAGTGCAGAACAACTAGGGAGGTACTATAAGTCTAGAGGGCTATCTATGTAAATCCTGAAAAGCTTAGGCTCTCTAGAAAAAGAGAACTAGACTCTCTACTGACCCCAAGTTCTTTCCTTTTACAAGAGAGTTGGGGGGGGGGAGCGGTAAGAAGGGCCTTAAGGCAGTTCAGTGGCAGTGTGGATTGGGTACCTTGCATGGAGTCAGAAAGACTCATCTTCCTAAGGTCAAGTCCAACCTCAGACACTTACTAATTGTGTCACCCTGAGCAAGTCACATAACCCTGTTTGCCTCAGTTTCCTCATCTGTAAAATGAATTGGAGAAAGAAATGACAAACCACTCCAGGATCTTTGCCAAGAAAACCCCACATGGGGTGACGAGAGTCAGACACAAGTGAAAATATGACTAAACTAAAAAGAAAGACCTTCTACACAGTCTAGTGTTTGAATTCTAAAGGATCTTATAGTTCCCAGGTGAGGGTAGGGTCCCACCAAAGAAGAAAGGAGAATACTCTTGATTTTTTATGGATTTACATGTGTTGTTTTGGTTTTCATCTTTTTTATGTTAAATAAAGTCTGTTCTTTATTTTATATATTGTTAACTTTGATATATTGAACTTGCAAGGGAGCTAAGTGCCCTTTTATTTTTTCTCTTGAGACTTAGATATGAACAAGGAGAAACTCTGGGTGGGGGCAAAATGAAACAAATTCTGATGTTCTTGGGCTGGAGTATGAGTCAAAAGAAAATACGTGAGAGATCTCTAAAACCTAACCCATAGTCTTTGGTCCATGCCATGGATTATATACTTCATTTTGACTCAAATTTGTTTTAATAGCAACCAGTAGCCTGATTCAAATCCAATGGTCTAAGGATTCATCATGAATAAGTTCTGTGATCACAGATCTTCTTTTTCAGGAAGGACATCCTTGGGGCTCACAGAATTCTCCACAGGATAAGTATTAAGTCTTTATTATTACTACCACCATCACTACTGCTGCTGCTGCTACTGCTACCACTACTACTTTTCTTTTTCAGTCTTGACTTCTGTAAATCCTTCCTAGATCTTACACCCCTTGAACCTCAGTCAAATAAGACAAGGTGGGAGGGGTTCTTCTTAGTCTTCTTAGGTACCCCCAATTAAGGAAGGAAAGGAAAAAGCACTATTTCACTTAATCTTCACATTAATTCTGCAAGGTCGGGGTTGCTATTATTCCAATTTTACAGTTGAGGAAGCTGGGGCAATCACAGGTTAAGTGACTCACCCAGGGTCTGAGTGTCTGAGGTTGGATTTGAACTCAGGCCTTCCTCACCTTACTAGTAAGCTATCTCTCAAAGGATGTAAGTACCCTTTAAGTACCATTGACCCTATGCAAGCAAGGGATCAATTAGGTGAGGATTCTTTTCAGAAAGCCCAGCCTCACAGTTCCGCATTTTCCACCTTTTCCCTTCTCCTTCCCCTTTGCTCACCTCTTCTTCCCCTTCTCTATCAAAATATGCTCTCAGAAAAAGATTATTCGCACTAAAGTATAAATGAGAATTTACAAATTTAGGTGTCAACTCTCCCAAGGGGATTAGTATTTTTATAGAGATCAAAGTTTTGAGCTTAAAGAATGAAGCTCCTATCTGTAATTTCAGGTATCCCTGAAAAGATAGGAAAGATATTTGGAGAGGGAATAGACTATTGGGTCCCATTAAAATAACAACATAGACACTGAGTGTAACCTCACCCTGGAATTCCTTCTTTCGTCTTGTGATCTGTTGTTCAAAGATTGACCAAAGTTAGAAAATTCTTATTGGTTCTGAAGAGAGCTAGCTCATGGGAGACGCTTTTAAGTACTAGTGTAGCATTAGGACAATGGTGTGATGAGATTTTCATAGAACTGAGATGTACTAAGAAAGTATTAGATCATCGGGATTGTGTGGTTTTTTAACCCATGTTTTTTCTCATTAACCACCTGACCTTCAAGAATTTCCTTTTACTTTGTTCAATAATTTTCAGCTCTCTTATCTTTTCCCTTCATTACATTGCCTGGCTTTCCAACCAGACTTCTTTTTTATTGTTACTCCTTTTTACTTACTCAAGGTGTACAATTTTGTATCTAAAAAGATCACAGAATCCCAAATTCAGTTTTTAATGAAATAGTTCTTAAAAGCCATCTGGACAACCCCTTGAATCTGTTCAAAAAGACACTTGGTGGATCATCTCCAGGAAGCAAGGAAAACAGAAGAAAAGAAATCTTGGTTCTGTTTATACAATTATCCCTCAGGCAATGACCTGGAAAATGAGACTCCAGGACTTGGAGGGTCTTGATAGCATTTCTGCTTTCCTGTACCTCATGCCTTTTGAATTATAACCATCTGTTTCATAAGCTACTAGAATCCTGGGTCCTGACTCCATCCCCATTAATAACCTAGGAACTCAGAACTCTTCATTTTGAACACTTTAAGTAACATGTGCTTATTTTTGCAATGTTCCTGTGAAGTGGGTTATGATAGTATTTCTCTGCAAGAAGGAGGAAATTGTGTCAGAGAAGTCAGGAGGCATATAGGGCTATGAAGGTAATATAGAATTTCCACGAGAAGACTCAGTCTGCATTGCAGATTTCCAAGTCCTGTGTCCTGTTTTATAGCCTTTCCATTTCTAGTATTTTCCATTGTTTGGATACATACACACATACATATCTATATATATATATGCACACATACATATACACATGTATATGTATATGTGCCAAAATGAAGGGTAAAATGGAAAGAGCATTAGATTTGCAATCAATTGGACCTGTGTTTACTTATCAGCTCTGATTTCTTATTACTGGTTGGAATTTTTTGCCATTGCTTAATCCACCTGCGATTGAATTTCTTAAATTTTAAAAGAACTTTGTGTAGTAGCAAAGAACTGGAAGATAAGGAGGTACTCATTAATGGGGGAACAGCTGAACAAGCTGTGGTATATGAGTGTACTGGAATACTATTGTAGCATAAGAAAGTATCAAAACCATAGTTTCAGAGAAACCTGGGAAGACTTGTATGAATTAATGAAGAGTGAAGTGAAGAGAACCAGAAGAACAATTCATACAGTAGCAACAATGTTGTAAAGATCAACAACTTTGAAGGCTTAAAAACCCTTATCAATGAAAGGACCAACAGAGATTCCAGAGGATCTATGATATTGTGGGACTTTAGGTGCAAAATGAGGCATATATTTCTGGAGAGGGGCAATATGAGAATTTGTTTTGCATATTTGTTATAAGGGTTTTCTTTTTTTCTTTCTTTCTTTTCAATGAAAAAGAGGAGATGAGAAAAAAAGAAAATTTACTTTTGTTCATTGAAAAAGATAAAACTTAAATATAAATTTTAAAAATAAAATAGGGGTGGACAGACAGATAATCTTTAGGGATCCTTTCAGCTCTAATTCTATGATTCCAAGGACTACAATAAAAGCCCACTAGAAAGTATCTGCTTCAGAGAATCTTAGAGTTCAAAGAGACAGCAAAGTTAACTTACTACTTCAGGAAGGGAAAGGAAGGAAAGGGGAGGTGAGGGAAGGGAAGAGGGGGGAAGGGGAGGTGGGGAGAGAAGGAAAGGGAAGGGAAGGGATAGGATGGGAAGGGAAGGGGAGAAAAGTAAGAAGGAAGGAAAGAAAGAAGGAAGGAAAAATTTATTAAGCACATCCTATGCTAAGGATAATAGTATCATAGATTTAAAGCTTAAAAGAACCCCAAAAGTCATCTATTCCAATCTCCTCAGGAATTTGTTTATGTTGCAGGTAAAATCATATCCCTGGTCATATACTGTACAGTCCACTTTTCTCATTGTAACATAGGAAGTCTACAGTGCAGCTGCTATACTTGTCTCTAGTTAGCGACATTAGAAATGGTCCTACTTATATCTGACCCAGTGGTTGCCGATGGTGGCCAAGATGGTGAGGGTGCTGCGGATGATAGAATCTCTCCTCCCTCCAAAAGAGGTTATGACTCATCTTGTTCCAAGGAGCAACAATCTATGCTCATTTAAAACTGTTTGGTTTTGATTCAAAAACACCCCAAAATTTGCCAGTATATGAACAGATATGCCACACTTGATAATCAACTTAATTTACGTTTATGTTTATGATCAATAAGTCTAAACCCTCTATAGGCTCCAGGAGTGAATAACCACATTGCATGACATCATCTGGGAAGAGTGCTGCCTTGTCTCCCTCCCTGCTTCCCATCCACCCCCCCCCCTTTCCCCTCAGGTCTGTATTCTGTACTATGTCTCTTTCCAACATGCTCAGAATAAAACATCACGTTTCTAGTTGTTTAAAATAACTTTTCCCCTCACAGCACAGAGAGTATGGAAAGCTTCTTTTAATTTCCATGCTAATTTCCCATCTTCTCCTTTCACAGACTTTCTTGATTATTTCCTCAAAGCCATTTCTTCTTTTTCCCTATTGCTGGGAGTGCTTCATAAAGGAGAAAATCTGCTACTTGATCACAGAATGCCAGAGCTGGAAGAAACCTTGGAGTCATTGAGTTCAACCTCCTGCTGCAGATGTTCCTCTCCAACATCATCATCGTAATAACAGTAATGCTGCTGCTGCTAACAATAGTGATAACAATAACAGACATTTACGTGGTATTTTAAAGTTTACAAACACTTTACATATATTCTCATTTAAGAATCATAAGAAAACTCTTCGTGGCCACATTTGTAATTTTCCTGGCAAAGATACTAGAGTGGTTTGCCATTTCATTCTCCAGATCATTTTACAGATGAGGAAACTGAGGTAAACAGGTTAAGTGACTTGCCCAGGGTCACACAGCTAGTGTCTAAGGCTAAATTGGAACTTAGAACAATGAGTCTTCCTGACTCCAGCCCTGGCACTCTATCTATTATGCCACCTAGCTTCCAGTTTTACTTTCAGTAAGCCCTACATATTCCATTTAGGTTCTTCCACTTCTAAATCTCTTATCCTACTACATTGTGAGGGAGATCTGAATTCAAATATATCCCCAGATGCCACTCACTCAAGATAGTCACTTTCCCTCTTTCAGCCTCAGTTTCCTTATCTATTAAAAAGGGCATAATAATAGCATTTGCCTCAAAGGGTTGTTGTAAGGATCAGCGTTTAGCACAGTGGTAAAGGAAGCCAAGGGAATAAATATTTATCAGGTGCCTCCAATGGACCAAGCAACTAAGCCAAGCACTTTCCAAATGTTAGGCCAGGCATACAGTAGATGCTTAATAAATGCTTGTTTCTTTCCCTCTGTCCCAGAAGATAGTTCATAAATGCTTGCTGAACAAATAAAATGGTTGAAGTAAAAAGGAAGAGGATGTATGGGTTCTGCCATTTTCTTGTGCTTGATGGATTTCTCCTTGTGATGTGGTTATGAGGTGGAGAGCAGGCGTCTTTTCGATGTAAACCTTGCTGGCTTCAAAACAGCAGCAAAGCAGACAGATAAGACTAAGTAGAGAGTTACGGCATCAATCACTCATGGTGAATTTGCCCTGGGCTTCTAGTGGAGAAAAACAGCCCAATGCGTTGGAAGAAATGAGCAGAGGGAAACAACATCTCTTAAAGTCACCACAGCAGAAAAGCCCTAAGAGCAAGAAAACTGAAAGAGGGCATTTCCAAGAGGGTAACCCAAATGGCATCCTGAAATGTTCCCTTCCCAGGCTGCACTGTTGCTCATGTGCTTCATGGTGGTGGGTTTTCTGTTTGTTTGTTTGTTTGTTTTTTATAAGCAAAGGGGAGTGCTCTGGGAACCCTGGCACAACAGTTTCTGATTAGAGGGTTAACTCAATCCTTCTGAAGATCAGAAATTGTGGTCTGAGACCCGAACCAAACAAATATAAAACAACAGGGAAGAGAAAGAGACAGAAATAGGAAGATAAGACAAAGACAGAGGCAGAGACGCACATAGAAACAGACATGAGTGTTGGATTTCATAATCTGGGGGGCTCTTCCAGCTCAAAATTATGATTGAAGGGTCAGACTGTTAATGAGTTTACAGGAATGACTATGGTGAGAACACAAAGTGTTTGGGAGAAGAAAATGTGGACAGCTAGGAAGAAGGAGGGGAAGGGAGGGGAGAGAGAGAGAGAGAGAGAGAGAGAGAGAGAGAGAGAGAGAGAGAGAGAGAGAGAGAGAGAGAGATTGCCTAACAAGAATTTCAAAACGAACAACACTGAACTGTTTTGATTTCCTAATCATAGTTAAGGCTACCAAATTACTGAGATAGTTAATAGCCTGCAGTGAAGGAAATAATATGCAAGAGGTGCTAAAAGGTCAAAAGAACTTCAATTCAATTCAGTAACCATTTATTAAGAGCCTACCTAGTATGTGCCAAGCACTGGGCTAAGAGCTGGAGATACAGACAGGCAAAAGATGGTCCCTTGCCCTCAAACAGTTTACAATCTCACAGACTCATTAGAAAATATTGACCCTAAGTTTATGGCTTTGGCTACACAATTGGAAAGACCCACCATCTGTGGGAAAAAATGCAGCTTTCTAAGAGGAGTGTGACCATTATACCTTTTATTTTATTTCTTTTACACAATTTGTCTGGAAATAAAAATAATTTCAGGCAAGTAGGTGAACCTGCCTGGGACAGAGGACGTTCACAGTCAGTCAACAAGCATTTACTAAGCACTGCCAGGATTCCCATGCCAAGACCATCCCCTCTCTTCTCACTCTTCTCTTTTTTTTTTTTTTTTTTTACCATTAGGGAGACTCCCTGTTTTCCAGAGCGAAGGCCCAGCAAGCAAGTTGGGCCCTGAGCTTGGCATAACAACATCCTTTGTGCTCACCCTCTGGATGAACTCTACTGCAGCTAAATCCCAGAACTGGCTCAAACCAGCCCCAGGTGTTCCCTGAGCTCAGACAAGTGCCTGCAGAAACCATGTTCTGGTCATAAAGCCCTGCTATGAATATTTCACTAGGCAAACTTGCCTTGTGCTGTTACCCCCTCACTGCCTGGCTCTTTGTCTAGACACTGCTATTCGTATTGAGGTTTAGCCTCACTACTTTGGGTCTGCTCAGTCTTAGAGAATCCAGCATGCATATCTACTTTCCCTCCTCCAAGAGAATAAAGAAGGTTTTTTGCCTATAACCTCCATGAGCTTTTTGGTTTTATTTTATTTTTCAGAGTTAACAGTTGGTGTATAACCTCTGTGAGTTCTTTGGTATTTTCAGAGTTTGACAGCTGGTATAATAACCTATGTGGCTCTTTGGTTATTTATTTTCAGAGTTTGACAGCATTTACTGCATGTCGGGCACATAGTCCTGAGGATACAAAGAAAGGCAAAAATATGGTTACTGTCCTCATATTCTTGTGGAGGAGACAGCATGCAAACAGAAATATACAGAGTATATTATATGTAATATCAGAGAGAAGGCACTAATTGGAGGTGGGAAGAGGAAGACTAGGAAAGACTTCTCACTGAATGTGGGGTTTTAGCTGAGTTGTGAAGGAAACCAGGGTAGGCGGGAAGCAAAAATGAGGAGGGAGAGCATTCTAGTCATGGAGGATGACCTGGGGGGGGGGAGGTGTGGGGGGGGTGGGGTGGGGGGTGTGTGTGTGTGTGTGTGTGTGTGTGTGTGTGTGTGTGTGTGTGTGGTATGTGTGTGTGTGTGTGAACAGAATAGGGAAATGAAGTGACTGGTGCAAGGAATAACAGACAAATGGCATTAGATTATAGTCTAGAGAGGAGTAACATGGGAAAAGGAAAGGAACCTGCCTTTATTAAACGTTTGCTTTGTGGCAGTGACTGTGCTAAGCATTTTGCAAATATTATCCACAAAGGAAAGAGAGGGTCAGGTGTTGAAGGGCTTAAAAAGCCAAATAGAGAATTTTATATTTGTTCCTGGAGGTGATAGAGCACAATACCAAGGTGAGGAGGTCAAAAGAGCCTAGAAACTGCTTCGGTCAGAAAAGTTTTATATCCTTTAAAAGCAAAGAGATTTGAAAGCCAAGGGCAACAATGGTTAGAATATAAACTTGTATATAAAATCTTACAGAGGAGGAGAATAGAAGACAATTAGCAACAGTACCTCATAAATTTTTTTTTTTATTTCCCTCATAAAACAGAGGCAGCTAGATGGTTCAGTAGACAGTATTGGGCCTGGAGTCAGGAAGACCTGAGTTCAAATTTGTCCTCAAACACTTTCTGAGTGACCCTAGGCAAGTCATTTAACTTTTGTTTACCTTAATCCATTGGAAAAGAAATTCTAGTATCTTTGCCAAGTTTGCACTGTAGTACATGTACTACAGTTCGTACTACGTTTGTACCATGTACTATGGTATCCATGGGGTCACAAAGAGTTGAACACAGCTAAACAGCCAAACCACAACATTACCCTCTAAGATGAAGTACACTACAGAGGTAGAAGCCAGCTGATAGAGAGCTTGGCAAGAGACACCAACATCTTCCAACATCTTGCATTTAAGGGTGAAAATGAAAGGATAAAAAAAAAAACAAATAATGAAAACTATCTCATTTCATAACAAACTTTCTTACATTGACGATAATGGGTTCCAACATTAGAGGAAGGGAAAGGGAGAGGAATAAGCATTTATTAAACATCTACTGTGTACCAGGCTCTGTACTAAGGACTTTATAAATGTTATCTCATTAAATCCTCACAACAACACTGAGACGTAGGTATTGTTATCTTCCTCCCTTTACAGTTGAAGAAACTGAGGTTGATAAAAGGTTAAATGACTTGCTCAGTCACACAACTGGTAAGTGTCTAAGGCTGGATTTGAACTCATCATCCTGACTCCAGGCCCTACGTGCTATATAATGAAATAGAAATAAGACTAAAGAAAACAAAGGGAAAAAAAGATTAAGACTAAATATATACAGTAGAAGACCGTCCTGGAGGTGTCATAATTTTGTGGATATTGAGGGCACTTTTAAGATATATGAAAGAGTTAATACTACCAAATGTTTGGGGAGGGAAAATCACAAATATCATTACTAGAGAAAACAGATGATAAAGCAAAAAACAAGTTCGGATTCATATGACTATTTTCCCATCTCTACATAATTTTTATGAGAACAACGTATATGCACATAGAAAGAATTCTTAATGAAATCACAAGAATAGGCAATTTCTACAAATGATATTCTACAACAAATGACACTTTTATAGTCAAACAATTGGCTGAAACATGCAGAAAATATAAGATCCCATTGTGCCTTTTATTTAACTATAAAAAATTATTTTATTTAGTAGAAGGAATATTACCTCAAAGCTCTCTTACAACAAAACATCTCCTATATATGTGTAAAAAATGATACAAAGTTCCATGTGACAACAGGGTTAACTTTGCTTGGTGACCCTCTGATAATTAATATCAAATGAGGCATACAAAAGAATGTGCTTGCTACTGTAAAGGAGGATGTTTAAATATATATTCATGAATAGCCAAATAGATGGTGAAGTCCTTCATGTGAGGCTGAGGTTGTGATAACTGTATAAACTCCTAAAACACTTCAGAACCACCTCCATGGGTAGGATCACATTGCTAAGACTAGAAGGGCCTTCAAAGGTAACTTTAGACCCAAAGAGATTAAGTGACTGCCTTGGCAGAGCTAAGATTATAAAATGTACTATGTGCCTGTCATCTGTGGTCCAATCGAGCTAAGTCCAGAGAAGCTTGTCACCATGAGTTAGTCACCAAATCTAAATCAAGAATATGAAGCACTTACCTTTGTACCCACCACTGTGATAAGTACTGGGAACAGGAGTAGAAAAAGTGACAGTCCCTTCTCCCGAGGAGTTGGCAATCCAGTTGGGGATGAGAACATATAAAAGGACATTCAGCTTCAGGGCAGATGGAAAGTCCTGAGAATATGAAAGATATAGCTTCAGGGTAAATTTAAGGGCTCAGGAGACCTCTAATCAGTAGGGATCTAGAGGGTATATGACACAATATATGATATGGCCCGGAGGACATTAAGAGGCAGTGACAGGGTAGATGGAAAGGCCTGGTCTTCCTACAGCTCACTGGAAGGAGCAGAGCTGGTGATTCCCGTCCCATCTAAGCCACATGAGCAGTCAGGCAGCACAAAGGTGCTCTAGGCATCTTGGCCCAGAGGAAAAGACAGAAAAGAAAGGGCACCCCCTGGGGAGTTTCCTGCCCCATTGCTATCCCAGTTTGTTGCCATCCTCAGAATGTTTTAGGCCACAATAACCATGAAGTACCATCTACAAAAGTGTGGGTGGGCTGCCCGCCATCTGTGCCAGAGAGCCTTTAGAAGTATTACAGTCTGTTGAATAAGAATGGGAAGTTCACATAATTGAACTACAGTAGAAATTAACTAAGCATTTGCACAATGAGCTATGGAAGGACCTATTTTTCATCATCTGTAAAAGAGGGCTTTGATATAAATGGCACCTAAGGATGCCATTCAGCTTTAATGCTACTTTACTATTACTTTTCTAAGGTAAGAAGAAAACAGCGATTTGCTGCCCCTAGAAATTCTTTCTACTGGTCCTACCACCTGGGAATTTGCCCAGCCTGCTTTGTCTCAGTCATTCCACTTCAGAATCCAAGGCAAACTCATCTATCATAGCAGTTCCTATTCAAGCCAGTCTTCTATCTTACTTTTCACTAGCCACATTGTCAAGAAGGTTTAAACAGCCTTTCCCAAGTTTCCATTTGAAAGCTTTGCCTATATGGGACATGAACTAGCATGGGAATGATGGTTCATCTTGTTACAGTGTCATGATTTACTCCCTAGCATACTGCTCAGGGGGCTAACTTAACAAAAGACTCATGATTTCCAGATTACACCAAACAATAGAACACAGCATACACAGGGATAATTGTTCAGTCATGTCTGACTCTTAGGGACCTCATTTGGGATTTTGTTGGCAGAGATACTAGAGTGGCTTGATGTTTCCTTCTCTAGATCATTTTACAAATGAGGCAAACAGGGTTAAGTGACTTGCCCAGGGTCACACAGCTAGTGAATGTTTAAGTTTAGACTTAAATTCAGGAGGAAGAATTTTCCTGACTTCAGGTCCAGCATTCTAATCACTGGGTCACCTAGCCGTCCTCACATAGGACATAGTACCTACCTATTCACTAAGACGGTGAGCATCATGTTCATGAGGACATACCTAGAAAAGGAATGGGAAGATTGGGAGAGAAGATGAAGATCTAATTATAACTTTCTGGGGAACAGGGAGACACAGTAAATAGTTTCCTCCAGTTTCTCCTCTCTTTTCCTCCCAAGAGAAACTTGAATGCCATTAGTCATGAACATTAATTGAACGCTTCACTTTGTGCTTTTCAATGAGATTGGGATGATCTGGGGCTACTGAAGCTATTGTTTTTCTCTCTCCAGTGTGCCTGAAAAGTATTTGTTCATACCCACATTTCTTTGCTTGTGCACCTCTATCTCTAATTCCTGACTATCCTTGCCATTAAAATTGACATCTTTTAAAGCCAGCCTCATAATCAATACAGATCTCTATGCAGTTATTGAAATTGAATTCTGGAGGTCCACAAGTGAACATCATTGAACTTTGCCAAGTCTGTTAGAATGACTGCTGGACTTAATAATCTGTGTGCCCTGAATTCCTTTCTTTCAATTCAGAGATACGACATAGATGAGAGGGATAGAAGAAGACTTAGGTCTGAATCCTGATTCACACACTTATTATCTATGTGACCCCTGACAAGTCAACTAGCCTGCCTGCACCTTAGTTTTCTCATCTGTAAAATAGAGATAATAATAGCACCTACCTCATTGAATGGAGGTGACAATCAAAGGAGATGATCTAGTTAAAATACTAATACTCTGAGTATTAGTATAGCTGTCCTGATTTCACGAAGATAAAATGTCAATTCTGCTGTGTCACATCTAGTTGCCTATAATGAATAGGAAAGGGTCAAAGAGCTATTTTTACTGATATTTTACTTTGTGGCCCACATGTTGCCAAAGATTCAGGAAAATGCTGTCTGAGCAAACAAGGAAAATGCAAAACATGCATGCTATCTTGGCAAATACTGGAGAGGGAAGGAGAACAGGAGCCAGAGGCCTCCCACTGGTTTTGATCCACAGGCCTGCCACTTGCTCGTCTGGAGGTCTGAGCAAGTCACAGTTTCTCTAGTTCTATTTCTTCTTCTGTGAAATAGGAAGATTGGATTAGACAAGAATTCTCATCCTGGGGTCTATGGATTTGCTTTTAAATATTCTGAAAACAGTGTTTTGATGTAATTGTTTCTCTTGTAAGCCTATGTTCTTTATTTTAGTTATTTAAAAAGATTTCTTAGGGAAGTCTATAGGTTTTACCAGACTGCACCAAAAGGGTCCATGACTTGCCAAAAAAAAAAGTTAAGAACCACTGGATTAGAAGGCTCTAAATTCCTTTCAGCTCTTAGTCTATGATCCCATGACCATTTGAATATGATCAATGACCATTCAGAAAAAGAAGACTATCATGATTCAGAAACATCTAAAATATTACTTACTATTCTACGGTGAGGCAATGTGGAAAGAGCAAGGGAAAGTAGTAAGCATTTATATAGCACCTACTGTGTGCTCTGCACTGTACTAAGTACTTTTTACAAAAATTATCTCATTTGATCCTCAAAGGTAGGTGCTATTTATTATGATCCCTATTTTACAGTTGAGGAAACTGAGGCAGAGAGTTAAGTGACTTGCCCAGGGTCACACAGCTAATAAGTGTCTGAGGTCAAATTTGAACTCACATCCTGACTCCAGGCCCAGTCCTATACATTGCACCACCAGCTGCCTCAGCACTAATCCAATTTTGCATCCATACAATTCAATTCAATAAACATATATTAAGCACCTGCTATGGCCAAGGTAATACTATGGGGTTCAATTCAGTGATTACAATGACAGAAATTAAACATAGTTAAGAGACCCTAAGCAAGACCTTTAGCTTCTGTAAGCCTCAATTTCCTCATCTGTGAAATTGGAATCATAATTCTTGTTCTGTCTACCTCACCATGTCCTTGTGAAGATGAGATAATGTATGCTGGGTGCTTCATACCCATAAATTTGTTCTTATTATCAGAATACTGAGAAACATCTGGAGTGGGGAAAAAGAGGGAAAGAACATCTTTTAAAAAAGGATGAAATACAAAGACTTCATAACATCAAAAAAGAAAAGGAGCTAATAAATAAAGAATATAATTTTTTAAAAACTATGAGTTGGGTGAAAATTCAAAGTAGGAATATATTTATAACTAATGGTAGTTTTTAAAAACCCTCTAGGATTTTTAATGTGCCTTATAAATTGGTCATTTCTTTTTACAGATTGCTAATGCATCTCCTGCGAGGTGTAATTAACATTTAATGACAAGTCAGGGTCACCTGAAATGAGGTCCTGAAGCAAATCCAGCCTATTAGCGTCCTCACGAGGTTGGTTTCAGCACATTTCCCCTGGACTGGCAATGGCTAGAGAGGAGGCATGGCAGTAGAACTCTCCCACTCTCCACCCAAGCTACCTCTTCTGACAAATTGACATAAGGCAGCCAAAAGCAGGTTATGCAAAATGTCTGTCTACTCTATGCGGTGTGGTTCTATGGAAATGAGTTAGAAATCCAAGGTCCGAATGATAGCTCTGAAACTTACTAATTGCATGACCTTGAGTAAATCACTTTACCTAAGGCTTCCTTTCTTCATTTGAAAAAATGAGCAGGATGGTGCAACCTTTGACAGTGGTGTCACATTCAGAGACAATGGGGCTACTAAACCATGCAAAACTGATGGAGTGGTGGGACCTGGACCCCAAAAGGTAAAGACTGTGTCTCCAGAAGCAACCCAGAATGGCAGCAAGGCCCCTCTCATTGTTACAAGGACATACAGAGTTGACCCTGTAATTCCTCAAATAAAGGCTGTTGGTGCAGGAATAGGCATACCTGCCAAGGATCCTGTCTCTGATGCCTGCCCAAAGACTCTGTCTCTGTCACCTGGAACAGAACTGTCTTATCGTTTCTCCCCCAATATCTGGTATTGACATAGCTTTCTCTGTTGACTCCCTGAATTTTCTCATACATTCCAGCAGCCTGGCATGCAGACTACTTGCAAATACTGATCACTCTCTAATCCCACCCAACATCATCTAATTAGCATATTTGGCATTCTTTTTGCCTATAAGCTATAGCACCACCCTTGTTAGGTTACAAGTTCCCTCTCCTTGTTGGAGTCACAATAAACTTTGCCACTTAATTGGAGGATGGTTTGAGTGTGTGAATTTTTTCCAGGTGATGCTGCTCTGTACCCTAACATTTTGGGGGTCCCAGGACCCCCCAAATGTGTCAACAACCCTAAACTACATCATAACTATTCTTGAGAGTCACAAATTGTTTAGTTTTTTAAATATAATGTCATCTATGTTTTATTATATTTTCATTTATTTTTAAAATTTTTTAAATTTTCCCAATTATATTTTGGTCTGGTTCTGGCCACCCTAGGGAGTGTACTTCATACTTCTGAACTAGATAATTTTCAAGATGACTTCCAGCACAGACATGCTCCAACACAGGAAAATAGAATTTCAGATCATAATGGCTTAGAATTTTATCGTTTTGTTCGGTCATGTTTAACTCTTCATGACCCCATTTGGGGTTTTCTTAGCACACATTCTGTTAGTAGTTTGCTATTTCTTCCTCCAGCTCATTTTATAAATGAGGAACTAAAGCAAACAGGGTTAAGTGATTTGTCCAGGGTCACACAACTAGTAAGTGTTGGAGGCCAGATTTGGATTCAGGCACATGATTTTTCTTGCTTTTAGGCCTGTGCCACGCAGCTACCCATTACTTTATAGATCCATAAAATTTCAAATAACAATAGCTAACAGAACTTTAGAGTTCCTAAGTTCTTCATGTTCATTATTTTACTTGATCCTCACAATTACCTCAAGAGGTAGACAAGGCAAGTAATATTATCCCCATTTCTCAGATGGGGAAACTGAAGCTCAGAGAGGTTAACTTTCTTGGCCAACATCACATAGCCAACAAGAAGCGAAGCAAAACCTTTAACCAAGATCCATGTAGTATATTATTTTCAGTACACCAGATGACTTCAATGATTCTCCCCCTTCCAGTAGGATAGAGTTGAGCAAGACTATGATACAATAATGGAAGATGGCATAAACTGCTCAGAAATCACACTATTCACTTTAATTAAATGAAGCCACCTACCATGTTGCCTGTAAGGCCCAACTACCAATAGCGACATTTTCTGAAAACTTTGTCTAGAGATGTAAGCCAAGGACAGAATTCACCCATGTGCAACAATGCATGGGTCTTTTCAGACACTTTCACAAAGATTGCAACGTCATCACTGACATCATTCTCAAACATTATATATCTAAAGTATAGAAATATTAAGTTCAGTCCAACAAACAAATATTAGGTTCCTGCAATCCAATCCAATAAACATTTATTAAGCACCTACACTGTGCCACTTTGCAAAGCGCTGGGTATACAGCGCCTGCCCTTAAGGAACTTGTACTCTAAAGGCAAAGATAACATGCAAAAGGAGGACAGATCACAGGACACCAGGTGGTATCTTGTTCCTCGGAGTGGAACTAGGCAAAGCAGAAGATGCAAGGTGGAAAAACACATAATAATAACGATAATGCTGGAGTTATGTGAGGCAATGTGGGGGGAATCCAAGGAAAAGCAATTAAATTCAAAATATTTAAGTACCTGTTATGTAGCAAGCCAATGATAGACAGTTAGTATAGAGACTAGAGAACTGGCCTCAGAGTCTGGAAGATCTGAGTTCTTTGGTTCTGCCCCTGACATAGTTAGTATGTATTGGAGGCAGGTAAATCTGGGGGAAATCCTTGAAGCTCCCAGCACCCTAGGCAAAGTTCTAATATTATATCTGCAAAGCAGGTACCAGTATGTGTTGGTAGAGGGAGTTTCCTTTCTGAGAGATCTACATACCAATCAAATCACAGGTTCAGTTTTTTTAAAAAAAAAGTCTTAATCACTGTGTGGTGCAGTGGGAAAGGGTGCTGAATCTGGAGACAGAGAATCTGGGTTTACTTTCCAGCTCAAAAATGATAACCTGTGTGGCCTTGGGCAAGACATTTAACTTCTCTGAGCCTCAGTTTCCTTACCTGTAAAATGAAAGGTTTAGACTTTCATATTTATAGTTTTAAAGAATGTGCTAGACTCTGGGGTTCCAAAGACAAAAATGAAACAATCCCTGTCTTTGAGGATCTTATAGTTTACTGAGGTGATTCAAAGTGAGCGAATACATATTTGAGAAAGGAGAGAATGCTCACAACTTGGCTTTGGGGAGGGGTGGGAGAGGAGGAAGCTTTCTGGATCAGGTGACACCTGAGCTGACCCTGAAGATAAGAATAATGAAAGGCAGGAAATGGAACGTGCAGTTTGGGACAGGCATTCTGTAACTGAGAGTATCTGAACAGAGTAATCTGAAATAATTCTGAAGAGCATGGCTGGGGCTAGACTTTGGTGAACTTTAAAACTCAGGTTGAGGAGTTTTAGATTATGCTAGTAGAAATAGGAAATCACTGAAAGTGTTTGAGCAAAGGAATGACTTAGACCTGTGGTCTAGTAAGATTTAGGGCTGCAGCACCTATTTGGATGATGAATTAACTGGCATCTATTGGAGGATGAACTGGAGAGAGGGAGATAAGACTTGGGGGCACAGAGAACAAGAGAAAGGCTATTATCATTGCCTAGGGAAAAGTGTTGAAGGCCTGAACTACAGTTTTGTCAGTGTGAGTGGAGAAAGGGGGACAAGAGTCATGTTAGAGATGTTGTGGAGGTGTTTGGCAGGATTAGGAAATTAATTGGATATGTGAGTCAAGGGAGAGAGAAGAGTGAAGGAAGACTCTGGATATGACAGGTGATGAAAAGGGGAACTCGTAGGATCCTAGAAGTAGAACCTGAAGAGAAATCAGAAATCATCTAGTCTTACCCCATTCCTTTACAAATGAATGAACTTGGGCCTTGGGAAGATTAAGTGATTTTCCCAAGCCACAAGACTCAGGTTTCAGACCTGTGTAACTGAGAAGTCACAACCTCTGCCCTCAAAGGGTTTATGATTTCATAAGGAGGATAAGACACATTAACAAATAACTAGAACACAAATTAAAATATGTGTGTGTATTCGTCCTTCGTTGCCAAAGAAGACCATGCCATCAGAGAAATAATGACATGACTTGCACTTGACTTTGTCATCAGGTCATCAGCCTCACTTCTCCTCCAGAGCCATCTAAATCCAGTGACCAGATAGTCATCAGGATGACTGCAGATGACCCAGGATGAGGCATTTGGGGTTAAGTGACTTGCCCCAGGTCATGCAGCTAGTGGGTGACAAGTGTCTGAGGTGAGATTTGAACTCAGGTTCTCCTGACTCCTGCACTAGTGTTCTACCCACTGCACCACCTAGCTGCCCCTACAAATTAGAATATGAAATGTATGGGAAAGGAGCTAAAAAAAAGTGATATGAAAGACCTGGGAGTGGGCTTAGAGACCACTAACAGTGCCATCTACAGAGACCAGGGGAGGTTCCAAAGTGTTAGCAGCCACTTCAGTTACGCCTTGAAGAATGGGAAAGACTTCAGGTAGCAGAGATAGGAAGAATGTATTCCAGATGTAGGGGGAAATAGAAACAAAGCTGTAGTTGTTCCTCCTTCGTCACAAGAGTGACATCTTGATTTGCAGGTAAATTGGATTTAAGGGAGGTAAGGCTGAGTAAAGAGGCACAAGGCAAGGAGAAAGCCAAGCTTGGAAACAGACTAATCTAGTCTGACTAAAACCTGTCCCCAATTTATGAACTCATTACCTTTCACTTGTAAATCAGCCCGTTGGAACTCAGTGAGTTTCCTCACAGAGACAATGTTACAAGTGGTCCAGGAAAGTCCACAATATAAATGAACTAAAGTACTTCCTAGAACAACTTACCACAGGTTTTCATTGTTGCATTTTGTCTCAACTAGGAAATCTGAAAGCAGGGGAAAGTGTGTCTCCCTGTTGGGATGCCAGCCTCTGTAAGGGAATCCTCCCCTTTTCCCTGCTTCTGGAGTGAGAGAAGACTTCCCTTCTCGTTCCCTCCCTGCTCTGTCCTAGTTGCAAAGAAGATAGCTGCCTATCTAAATTCTGCTGATTACTCTCTTAATGTGTGAATGAAAAAGAGTGAAAAGAAGGAAGGAAGGAAGGAAAGGAGGAAGGAAGGAAGGGACGAAGGAAGGAAGGAAGGCAGGAAAAAGAAAAGAAAGGAAGAATGAATGAAGGAATGCTAGTCTGATGTGAGTCAGTCCAACAGTAAACAATGCCAGGCCCTGTGCTGGGGATATTAAAAGAGATAAAAGATAGTCTCTGCCCTCAAGGAGTTTACAATCTAATAGGTCCTCATAAATATTTAATAACCAACACTTTCAGGGGCAGGGAGCAGAATGTACATAGCACACATTTTAAAATTTAATATGTATTATTAACATTTTATCCATAATTTTTTAAAGTCTAGAAATCAACAAAAATAAAAATCAAGCCCTGATTTTGTAGCATTTCTTGATTTCCAAAGGGTAAATGCTTGCACTGGAAGTTTAACAGTTGGCTCATTTGGAACTGGCTCCAGCATGCCCTGGGCTCAAAGCCATATGATTGGTATAAACTTTGAATTCTATGGGAGTTGTGAAGAGTAAAATATTTTCATCTTCAGCAGTCAAAAAAGACTTTATAGGAAAGGTGATTTGACTAGGCTCTGAATGATAGATGGGATAGGGAGATAGGGGAAGTGAAAAGAGAAATAAGGCAAAAGGCAAGAATTAATAGGTTAATTGCAGAGGACAGTGAACAATAATAGTCAATAAGCAATAAACATTTATTAAGTGCCTACTATATGCCAGTCCCTGTGCTAAGCCCTGCAGATTCAAATACAAAAACACTTCCTGGCCTCATGGAGTTTACAATCTAATGAGGAAAAACAATAAAAAGAAAGCTGGAGGGATTTGTGAGTAGGGGAGTTACTCACCTTAGGAAAATGATGGAGAAGCCAAAGAAATCCAAAATGAGTGTATCCAGTTCGGGAAGGAGGAGATGTCTGTCCTGTCTCCTCTTCTTCAAGGGAGGATTTTATGGCTTCACTCTACAAATGGACCTAGAGCAGACTTTCTATGTTGGAGAATCCCAGTGCACCCCTTGCTACTTACGTGACCTTGGCGATTCTCTTGCCCAATTGGGCGTTTCAAAGTCTCTCTGAGTCTCAGTTTTCTCATCTGTAAAATGAGCACAGAGGACTAGATATCCCTTCTAGCTCTGAATCAAAGGTCCTATGATCTGATGAAATAATGGTGGCTAAGTAAGATGTAGTCAAATGATAGAAGGAATTGAAATCCAGGCAGAAAATTTAGGTAAAGTTTGCTCTGTAGGGACTGTAGCCATCACTGATTTTGAGACAGTGAAGTGGCACCGTAGACAGAGTTCTGGACTTGGAAGAACTAAATTCAATTCCTCCTTCAAAACCTTACTGACCATGTAACCTTGGACAAATCACTTAACCACTCTCTGTCTCAGTTTCTTCATCTATAAAATGGAGATTGAAAGTAGCATCAATCTCACAGGTTGTTGTGAAAGACCAAATAAGTAAATCAGTCAATTAGTCATTTAACATTGCTTAAGCACCTACTATATGTCAGGAGCTTCGCTAAGTGCTGGAGTTACACAGAAAGGCAAAAGATGTTCCCTGTCCTCAAAGAGCTTATAGTCTAATCTTCAAACAGTTATGTACAACAAGCTACAAAAATGATAGACTGGAAATAATTGAAGGAGGGAAGGCATTAGGATTAAGGGGAATAAAAAAAGGCTTAGTGTAGAAGGTAGGACTTTAACTAGGATATGAAGGGAGCCAGGGAAGCCAGGAGGTGGTCATGAGAAAGGAGAGCATTCCAAGCATGGAAGACAGCCAGAGAAAATGCCCAGTCAGAAGATGAGGAGTCTTGTACAAGAACACCGAGGTAGTTAGTGTAACTGGATCAAAGAGTATGTGGAGGGACTATAAGGTATCAGAAAACTGGAAAGAGGTGAGTAGGAGCAACTTTTGAAGGATTTTGAATGCCAAACAAAGGATTTTATATTTGATCCTGGAGGTGATAGGGAGTCTTTGGAGTTTAGTGGGAGGAGTGGAGCGGTGGTGATACAGTCAGACCTGAGCTTTAGGAAGGTCACTCTGACATTTGAGTAGAGGATTTACTGGAGTGGGGAGAGACTTGAGGTGGGAAGACCAACCAACAGGCTATTGTAATAGTCCAGGAATGAGGTGAGCATCAGGGTGGTGGGACTGTCAGAGAAGAAAAGGGGGCATATGTGGAGCTGTAATGAAGGTGATATTGACAGGTCTTAGCAACACATTCAATCTGGGGGGTGAGAGAGAGTAATAAGTTGAGAATAACCCACTTTTGCTCCTGGATGACTGGGAGATGGTAGTACCCTCAACAGTAATAAAAGAGTTTAAAACGAGGGTAGCACTTGGGGGGAAAGATAATAAGTTCAGTACTGGCTGTGTAGAATTTAAAATATCCACCAGACATCCAGTTCTAAATATTCAGTAAGCAGTAGATGTAAGACTGGAAGTCAGCAGAGAGTTTAGGGCCAGATAAGAATATTTGAGAACCATCTTAGAGAGAAAAACTGAATCCATGAGAGCTGATAAGGTCATCAAGTGAAGGAGTATAGAAGGAGAAAGACAGAGGCCTTCAGGACACCCAGAGTTAGTGGGAATGACCTAGATGGAAGTTGAGCAAAGAAAAACTAGAAGGAGCAGTCAGATAGGAGCAGAACCAGAAAAGAAGAGTGGCCTGAAAAACTAGAGAGAAAAAAAATGTTTTGCAAACCTTAAAGCTACATGTAAATATCTTAGGACCAGCTATAACCATTATTATCTTCACTTTACAGTTGAGAGAACTGAAGGGGCAGAGAGGCAATGTGACTGGTCCAAAGTCATTCAACTAGTTAGTAAACAAGACAAGACAAGGTTCCAGAATGTCTTACTTCCATTCCTGTGCTCTTTCCACTAATGGATATGATAGGTCTTGAGTTTGGACTTGATGGACAGTGTGCAAGAAAGAGACATTAGACATTTCAAAGCTGGGAAATACGTGAAGAAAATGCTGTTTGCTGAATCTGGTATCTATCTGCAAGATGAAGTTGAAGCAGATAAACCTAGAGGCAGATAAGGATAAGCCAAAACAGTTTAGATGTGCAGGCCTGGGCCAGGGTGGTGACAGTGAAAATGGAGAGAAAGGAGACAAATGTATAATATTTGATAAATATCTTGACTATAGTGAGGAAGAGGGAAGAGTCAAAAATTATCAAAAAGTTTTCATTCTGAAAGGCTTGAAGAATGCTAGAATGTTGAGGGTATGCTAAAGAAAAAAGGGTGCCCATGTGCCAAAATAAGGTGAAAATGGGTAAATTACTTAGATGTAAGGGTAATATCATAAATTAGAGGAGCATGAAAAAATTTACTTGTCAGACGTATGGATAAGAGAAGAATTTATGACTGAATGAGAGATAGGGAGGATCATAGGAAGTAAAATGGATAATTTTGATTACATGAAATTAAAAAGGTTTTGTCCAAATGAAACCAATGCATCCAAAATTAGGGATTTTCTTGGAAAAGATACTAGAGTGGCTTGTCATTTCCTTCTCCAGTTCATTTTACAGATGAGGAAACTGAGACAAACAGGATTAAGTGACCTGTCCAGTATCACAAAACTAATGAGTATCTGAAGCCAGATTTGAACTCAGGAAGATGAATCACCCAATACTATATCCACTACACCACCTAGCAAAGCTATCAATAGTTACATTTTTAAAAATGCTCTAAATCACTATTGATTGGAGAAATGAAAATTAAAACAACTCTGAAGTACTACTTCACACCTGTCAAAGTGGTTAATATGACAGAAAAGGAAAATGACAAATATTGGAGGAGATGTGGAAAAATTGGGACACTAATGCACTGTTGGTGGAATGGGAACTGTCTAACCATTCTGGAGAATAATTTAGAACTATGCATAAAGGGATATATCACTACTAGGTCTATATCCCAAAGAGATAAAAGAAAAGGACCTCTCTGTACAAAAATATTTGTAGTAGCTCTTTTGGTGATGGCAAAGAATTGGAAATTGAAGGGATGTCCATCAATTGGAGAATGGCTAAACACATTGTGATATGTGATTGTAATGGAATACTATTGTGCAATAAGAAATAATGAGCAGGATGCTTTCAGAAAAACCTGGGAAAATTTATATGAACTAATGCAAAGTGAAGTGAGTAGAACCAGGCAAACACCATACACAGTAACAGCAATATTATACAAGGATCAGCTATGAAAGACTTAGCTACTCTGATCAGGACCAAGACCCAAGGCAATTCCAAAGGACCTGTAATGAAAAAGGCTATCTACCTCCAGAGAGAGAACTGACAAATCCTGAGTGCAGATTAAAGCATACTTTACCTTTCTGACCTTTTTTTTTTTAACATGGCTAATATGGAAACATGTTTTACATGACTTGAGATTTATAATTGACATCATATTGCTTGACTTCTCAAGGCATGGGGGGGCAGAGTGGGGAGAGGGGTAGAAAGAATCTGGAACTCAAAATTTTAAAAAAAAATTAATGTTAAAAATAAATGAAGGGGGAGGCGAGAGGGAGACAGACACAAAGACAGAGACAGAGAGAGACAAAGGTACCCATTATATATTTCAAACTGCAGAGGACACTAAATCAGGTAGCCAGTTACTCCAAGGGGGAGCATTTTATAGAGTAAAATGATTTTAAATTCAATCTCCCTCTTCCCTCCATCAAATAAAAATCCTACAAAAATCAGAATCTGGTAACTAGCAGGGACAAAAAGGACTTTATCCCAAGGTACCACTAAGAGGAGAAGGAAGACACTTCCTCAACAAGGTGCATGCTTGTTTCCCACCCTGACTATAGTAGCCTTTTTGGCTCATTTCAATGCCTTCCAGTTCAAGATGCAATTCCTCTCGTGGGATTTTATGGATCTTGGTCACTCACTCTCAGAGTGACTGCACCTGCCCTGAGATTATCACTCTGTACCACTATACCTTTTCTCCAATAAGGCTGTCCTCTGAGTTACACAGCCCCCTCTCTCTCTGTGGGGATGCCTTCTAAGATACAGTTACTCTGTACCTATTCCTGAAAGAATCTTGTCCCAGGCACAGTTTAGGGAGTTATGACTCTGAAAGGGATACCCCACAGTCTACCAGCCCCCAAACTCTCTCAGTCTTATTTGGAGGTGGAAAGATATCCTATCATGTATATAGAAACACTTCTAGATGTCCTTGGATAGTTAACTGCCTGGCCCCACGTATTGGTTTTCACTTATCTCTTGTCACAAAACTAGTGGAAAACCTAATGTGAGAGAAGGGAAGAGTTAGAATGACACAAAACATTATGTCTACCTTCAGGGACACCAGAGGAGAACTCCTAGCTCTTTAATATTTTGGCTGTGATATTGGCAAAGGGACAGCATTTCATTACAAAAACATACATGGTTGTTGATGAATGAATGAGATTATAAAACTCATTAAGGGACAATAGCATAACTCAAGAGCTGGGTACCCTTGCACAATTTTTAAGAGACAGCCTATTTGTTGTGTTTTAAAAATAACTAAAATAGATATTTTATGACAGACTATGACTTCTGTGTTTACTTATGAATTTAAAGTATTTTAAGTTTCAACTTTCCTAATCTCTCCCTCAAAAAAAAAATTATGTGGTTCATTGATCTGTACTAAAAAAATGATCTGCATTGATCTGCACTGGAAAAATGGGTTAGCTCTAGCAAGTTTATGAAGGATAAGTAAAGTCCTACAGTTGTATTTAACAAAGACCACTGTGCACACACAAGATGAAGGAAACAGGGCTTATAAAGCAGTTCACATGGAGCTGCTTTTAGTGAACTGCTGAGTGATAAGGGAGCCAAGAAGACTTTTGATCCCACAGTATTCTTTGTGGATTAGACTTCATCTAGACTATGGTGTCCATTTATTTGTGACAAACATCAACAAGCAGGAGTAACACTCTTGATGACAAGTCCAAAGGAATGACTCAAAACCTTGACAGGCAAGGATTGAAGGACCAGAAATGGTTAGCCTAGAGAAGAGAATGCCTCAAAGCATATGCAAGGAATGTGAAAGTCAGTTGTCGTTGGTGGTGGTGGTGGTCCTTCTCAAAGAGGACCTATAACATCAGGGGAGTGATGTCTTGACTTGCAAGTGAATTAAATTTAAGTGATGCTGAGCTGCACAGGGGTCATCAGCCTCACTCTCTCCTCCAGAGTCATCAGAGTCAAGTGGCAAGACATGGGTAAAGACAACTGGTGATGGCCCCCAAAAGGCAGTATACAATACAGTGGAATAAGTACCAGGTTTGGACTTCGTGGACCTGAGTTCAAATCTCATTCCTACCATTTACTGCTTGTGTCATCACAGGAAGCAACCCACTCTCTGTGTCCTAGTTTCCTCATCTGAAAATGAAGGCTCTATGAAATAGCCTTGAAGGCTCTATGACACAATAGCTATCTCTAAGTATTTTAAAGGCTGTCATGAGGAAGATGGATCGTGCTTGGTCCAAGAGGTCACTATGTGGAACAAAAGAAATGAGGGAAAAAGATTTCAGCTCAATAGAATGGGACATTTTCTAACAGTTTGAGCTGTGCTGTACTAGCCTGTTAGTTTCCCATCCCTGGAGATCTTCAAGCTCAGGCTAGATGACAACTTCCCCAAGGTATTGTAGGGGAAAGTTTAGACTAAAGGAATTCTAGGATCCTTTCCTACTGAGATGCCAAGATCATATTGTTCTCTGGAGGGAATAGAGGCAGGAAAACCTGGGTTCAGATTTGCTTCTGATCCTTGCAATATGTGACCCTGGGCAAAGACCCTTAAGTCACCCTTCATGTCCCCTAAGTAAGTGCATA